>NC_086445.1:275858283-275960783 GCF_028390025.1 Pseudophryne corroboree
TGAGCGTCTTTTGTGCTGCACATGTGTCTGAGATGCATGGTCTTGTGATGGCAGTCACAGCATGAATTGGAATGCAGTTTAAAGGGCAGTTAGTGAACATGTGTGACAGGTAATGGGGTGGTAGTGTGTCAAATGCAGGTGTGTCACAGGGATGGGTCTCGCCCTGTGATTGTACCTGTGCACACAGTTGTAAAGGCTCTGGCGGCTTAGTTGCGACATTCTCTGCAGCTAAAAGGTTGTTCAGAGGTCTGATGTGTGACCAGGGCCGGATTAATAATGGGGCTGATGGAGCTGCAGCTCCAGGCCCACACTCCAAAATAGGCTCACCGCATATGGACCAAGTTTCTGTGCTGTAAATAGGTTAAAAAAAATTAGAGATGAGCGGATTCGGTTTTACTCGGTTTTACTCGGTTCTCAAAACCGAATCTTATTGGCTCACGGATGTCACGTGTTTTGGATAGCCAATAAGATTCGGTTTTGAGAACCGAGTAAAACCGAGTAAAACCGAATCCGCTCATCTCTAAAAAAAATAAGAAGTTACTCACCGGTAATTCTATTTCTCGTAGTCTGTAGTGGATGCTGGGAACTCCGTAAGGACCATGGGGAATAGCGGGCTCCGAAGGAGGCTGGGCACTCTAGAAAGATTTATGACTACCTGGTGTGCACTGGCTCCTCCCACTATGACCCTCCTCCAAGCCTCAGTTAGGACAATGTGCCCGGACGAGCTGACATAATAAGGAAGGATTTAGAATCCCGGGTAAGACTCTTACCAGCCACACCAATCACACCGTACAACTCGTGATACTATATCCAGTTTGACAGTATGAAAAACAACTGAGCCTCTCAACAGATGGCTCAACAATAACCCTTTAGTTAACAATAACTATTTACAAGTATTGCAGACAATCCGCACTTGGGATGGGCGCCCAGCATCCACTACGGACTACGAGAAATAGAATTACCGGTGAGTAAATTCTTATTTTCTCTGACGTCCTAGTGGATGCTGGGAACTCCGTAAGGACCATGGGGATTATACCAAAGCTCCCAAACGGGCGGGAGAGTGTGGATGACTCTGTAGCACCGAATGAGAGAACTCCAGGTCCTCCTCAGCCAGGGTATCAAATTTGTAGAATTTTGCAAAGTGTTTGCCCCTGACCAAGTAGCTGCTCGGCAAAGTTGTAAAGCCGAGACCCCTCGGGCAGCCGCCCAAGATGAGCCCACCTTCCTTGTGGAATGGGCATTTACAGATTTTGGCTGTGGTATGCCTGCCACAGAATGTGCAAGCTGAATTGTACTACAAATCCAGCGAGCAATAGACTGCTTAGAAGCAGGAGCACCCAGCTTGTTGGGTGCATACAGGATAATCAGCGAGTCAGATTTTCTGACTCCAGCCGTCCTGGAAACATATATTTTCAGGGCCCTGACAACGTCTAGCAACTTGGAGTCCTCCAATTCACTAGTAGCCGCCGGCACCACAATAGGCTGGTTCAGGTGAAACGCTGACACCACCTTAGGGAGAAATTGGGGACGAGTCCTCAACTCTGCCCTATCCATATGGAAAATCAGATAAGGGCTTTTACATGATAAAGCCGCCAATTCTGACACTCGCCTGGCTGAAGCCAAGGCTAATAACATGACCACTTTCCACGTGAGATATTTCAGATCCACGGTTTTTAGTGGCTCAAACCAATGTGATTTTAAGAAACTCAACATCACGTTGAGATCCCAAGGTGCCACAGGAGGCACAAACGGGGGCTGAATATGCAGCACTCCTTTCACAAATGTCTGAACTTCAGGTACTGAAGCTAGTTCTTTTTGAAAGAAAATCGACAGAGCCGAGATCTGTACCTTAATGGAGCCTAGTTTTAGGCCCATATCCACTCCTGCTTGCAGGAAATGCAGAAATCGACCTAGTTGAAATTCCTCTGTTGGGGCCTTATTGGCCTCGCACCACGCAACATATTTCCGCCATATGCGGTGATAATGCGTTGCCGTAACATCTTTCCTGGCTTTAATAAGCGTAGGAATGACTTCTTCCGGAATACCCTTTTCCTTTAGGATCCGGTGTTCAACCGCCATGCCGTCAAACGCAGCCGCGGTAAGTCTTGGAACAGACAGGGCCCCTGCTGTATCAGGTCCTGTCTGAGCGGTAGAGGCCACGGGTCCTCTGAGAGCATCTCTTGAAGTTCCGGGTACCACGCTCGTCTTGGCCAATCCGGAACCACGAGAATTGTGTTTACTCCTCGCTTTCTTATTATTCTCAATACCTTTGGAATGAGAGGCAGAGGAGGGAACACATAAACCGACTGGTACACCCACGGTGTCACTAGAGCGTCCACAGCTATCGCCTGAGGGTCCCTTGACCTGGCGCAATATCTTTTTAACTTTTTGTTGAGGCGGGACGCCATCATGTCCACCTGTGGTTTTTCCCAACGGTTTACCAGCATCTGGAAGACTTCTGGATGAAGTCCCCACTCTCCCGGGTGGAGGTCGTGTCTGCTGAGGAAGTCTGCTTCCCAGTTGTCCACTCCCGGAATGAACACTGCTGACAGTGCTAGTACATGATTTTCTGCCCATCGGAGAATTCTTGTGGCAGTCTTCTACTTTCTTTCTAAGGGCTCAGGAGAGCCCCTAGTGTGCATCCAACCTCGGCCGGGCACAAAATCTAACTGAGGCTTGGAGGAGGGTCATAGTGGGAGGAGCCAGTGCACACCAGGTAGTCATAAATCTTTCTAGAGTGCCCAGCCTCCTTCGAAGCCCGCTATTCCCCATGGTCCTTACGGAGTTCCCAGCATCCACTAGGACGTCAGAGAAAATATCCTTTTACAGCAGCGTCCTAGGCCCTGCTGCCAGTCCACCTGCCCTCTCCGGCATCAACAACTCCTACTCCCCGGCCGCAGTGCCAGTGGAACAACTGCTGCGACCGCTGGCACACTGTAGATGTTTATGATGGTGGTGCAGCAGAAGGCTTTCACAGCCTTCCCTGCACCGCATACTCACCGGGACCCCACGCCTCCTCCGCTCCGTGCACGTCACGCTACATAGGTGCCTCCCCACAACAGCCGTGCCCAGATCCCCAGAGGCCCACCCTCAGACTCCACAACACAGCACCTAGGATGTCGGCCCAGAAGCCCTGAGGTGTGGAATGGAACAGGCACAGTGGGTGACTCCACAGCGTGTAATATCTGGACGCTGCACAGATTTTAAAGGTGAGTTGGCAGCTGTGCATTGTCAGGTGTGAACTGGGGGCCAGGAAAAAGCGCTGCTGGGGTAACACATACTAACACCCCCCAACACTGGTGATATGCGTGGGGTCAGGTTGTCACCACTTCCACCGCTGGTCACAAACACCAGGGCCACCATAGTTTAAGGGTTCTTGCGGGACCAGGAGCAGGCGCAGCACATCTATCTATCTAGGCAGTGCAGTATCAATCACTCTTCTCTGTTCACTAGGTCTCTGCCCCCAGAGTCTACCCCCTCCACTACTTTCTCTTCTCTCCTCCCTCAGCTTCCTCACTGGGGACTTTTGTCAGGCACACAGCCCAAGAAAAATACTGCATCTCTAAATCTCTATATTTCCTCCCTACCATCCTGCGTCTCTTTGTGCCCTCCCTACCTCCCTGCGTCTTTCTGTGCTTTCCCTACCGCCCTGCATCTCTCTGTGCTCGCCCTACTGCCCTGCGTCTCTCTGTGCTTTCCCTACCGCCCTGCATCTCTCTGTGCTTTCCCTACCGCCCTGCATCTCTCTGTGCCCTCCCTACCGCCCTGCGTCTCTCTGTGCCCTCCCTACCGCCCTGCGTCTCTCTGTGCCTTCCCTACCGCCCTGCATCTCTCTGTGCTCTCCCTACTGCCCTGCATCTCTCTGTGCTCTCCCTACTGCCCTGCATCTCTCTGTACCCTCCCTACAGCCCTGCATCTGTCTGTGCTCTCCCTACTGCCCTGCATCTGTCTGTGCCCTCCCTACTGCCCTGCATCTGTCTGTGCCCTCCCTACTGCCCTGCATCTCTCTGTGCTCTCCCTACTGCCCTGCATCTCTCTGTGCTCTCCCTACTGCCCTGTGTCTCTCTGTGCCCGCCCTGCATCTCTCTGTACCCTCCCTACTGCCCTGCATCTGTCTGTGCTTTCCCTACTGCCCTGCATCTCTCTGTGCCCTCCCTACTGCCCTGCATCTGTCTGTGCCCTCCTTACTGCCCTGCATCTCTCTATCCCCTCATTACCGCCCTGCATCTCTCTATCCCCTCCCTACCGCCCTGCATCTCTCTGTGCCCTCTCTACTGCCCTGCATCTGTCTGTGCCCTCCCTACTGCCCGGCATCTCTCTATCCCCTCATTACCGCCCTGCGTCTCTCTATCCCCTCCCTACCGCCCTGCATCTCTCTATCCCCTCCCTACCGCCCTGTATCTCTCTATCCCCTCCCTACTGCCCTGCATCTCTCTATCCCCTCCATACCGCCCGCGTCTCTCTATCCCCTCCCTACCGCCCTGCATCTCTCTGTGCCTTCCCTACCGCCCTGCATCTCTCTGTGCTCTCCCTACTGCCCTGCCTCTCTCTGTGCCCTCCCTACAGCCCTGCATCTGTCTGTGCTCTCCCTACTGCCCTGCATCTGTCTGTGCCATCCCTACTGCCCTGCATCTGTCTGTGCCCTCCCTACTGCCCTGCATCTCTCTGTGCCTTCCCTACCGCCCTGCATCTCTCTGTGCTCTCCCTACTGCCCTGCCTCTCTCTGTGCCCTCCCTACAGCCCTGCATCTGTCTGTGCTCTCCCTACTGCCCTGCATCTCTCTGTGCCCTCCCTACTGCCCTGCATCTGTCTGTGCCCTCCCTACTGCCCTGCATCTCTCTATCCCCTCATTACCGCCCTGCATCTCTCTATCCCCTCCCTACCGCCCTGCATCTCTCTATCCCCTCCCTACCGCCCTGCGTCTCTCTATCCCCTCCCTACCGCCCTGTATCTCTCTATCCCCTCCCTACCACCCTGCGTCTCTCTATCCCCTCCATACCGCCCTGCATCTCTCTGTGCCCTCTCTACTGCCCTGCATCTCTCTATCCCCTCATTACTGCCCTGCGTCTCTCTATCCCCTCCCTACCGCACTGCATCTCTCTATCTCTTCCCTACCGTCCTGCGTCTCTCTATCCCCTCCCTACCGCTCTGCATCTCTATATGCCCTCCTTACCGCACTGTGGGGGTATTTCTGAGTTGATCGCAGCTTCAAGTTTGTTAGCAATTGGGCAAAACCATGTGCACTGCAGGGGAGGCAGATATAACATGTGCAGAGAGAGATAGATTTGGGTGTGGTGTGTTCAATCTGCAATCTAAATTGCAGTGTAAAAATAAAGCAGCCAGTATTTACCCGGCATAGAAACAAAATAACCCACCCAAATCTAACTCTCTCTGCAAATGTTATATCTAACCCCCCCCCTGCAGTGCACATGGTTTTGCCCACCTGCTAAAGAATTTCCTGCTGCGATCAACTTGGAATTACCCCCTGTGTCTTTCTATGCCTTCGCATCTGCCCTTCATCTCTCTATCTCTTCCCTAACGTTCGGCGTTTCTCTATCCCCTCCCTACCACACTGCATCTCTATATGCCCTCCTTACCGCACGTGTCTTTCTATGCCCTCGCATTTGCCCTGCGTCTCTATCTTCTGGTCCTACCTCCCTGCACCTCTTTATTCCCTGTCTACCTCCCTGCATCTCTATGTGCCCTCCCTACCACCCTGCAGTCTGCCCCTGTCTCCCGCTGTCTTTATCTCTATACTATGTAGTTCAGTATATGTGCCTCTGCCTCTCACTCCAAACCCCATGCGTGTCTCATGTGTGTCTCTGTCCTTTCTCCACTTCCCACATGTGTCTCTGCCCCTCCACTCCACAGCAGCCTGTCACCTTCTAACTCTGTGTCACATTATACCCTATGTCTCCCCATCCCATCTGTTCCCCAACCTTCTTCTCCTACTGTATCACTTTGCTCTTTTGCCACACCTCCCCCCCCCCCCCCACCTCCCGTTGGCTTCCATTTCTCCCCTTGTCCCCTCTCTAAGGGTGGGATGTACAAACCAGTTGCAGTACATGCCGCCACACACCGTGCCGAAACTAATCGCATATGTAGTAACATATGCGATTAATGTTGTGGAGGACTGATCTTGCTAATAGAGCTCTCCTTTGCGATGCGCTGCTGGACTTCTGTGTCTATGACCCAGAAGTCCAACTGCGCATGCGCAGACAGCGGCGGCTGCTGGGGATGCTGGGAGGGTTCCGTCACAAAAACCCTCTCAACATCGCATTGCGGAAGAAGCCCCATAGGCTTCTACAGGTTAACACTAGCAAAAGCTGGCATTACCCTGCGCAACGGAGACCCTGTGGATGGAGGTAAGTACATACGAAAATGCAGTAAAACCCCCGAAACTTGGTCTTTACTGCATTTTCACTTTAGTACATCCCACCCTGTGTTTTTCCATACTCACCTTCTGGATGTTGTGCATAGAATCATGGACAAAAGGGACACGCTGGGCCAATGTGTTTTTTTTTTCATGGGGGGGGGGGGGGGGCTTTCAAGTGTTTGCTATGGGGCCCACAAAGTTCTAGTTACGCCTCTGTGTATGTAATATTATAATGGCATGTTGCTGTGGCAACCCAGGCTCTCACAGTCTTCTCAAATGCAGGTGTAATTATGAACCTTTGCTGCAGGAGATTATTGCTTAGTTCGAAACATGGGCGGAATTCAATTGTTATTAGCGCCGGCAGCCAGCAGATGGCGCCCAACGGAGCCCCAGCATTTCAACTCACATTCCCCAGGGGGTGGAGAGTTTAAATTAGAGATGTGCACTTGAAATTTTTCGGGTTTTGTGTTTTGGTTTTGGGTTCGGTTCCGCGGCCGTGTTTTGGGTTCGACCGCGTTTTGGCAAAACCTCACCGAATTTTTTTTGTCGGATTCGGGTGTTTTTTTCAAAAAACCCTAAAAAACAGCTTAAATCATAGAATTTGGGGGTCATTTTGATCCCAAAGTATTATTAACCTCAAAAACCATAATTTCCACTCATTTTCAGTCTATTCTGAACACCTCACACCTCACAATATTATTTTTAGTCCTAAAATTTGCACCGAGGTCGCTGGATGACTAAGCTAAGCGACCCTAGTGGCCGACACAAACACCTGGCCCATCTAGGAGTGGCACTGCAGTGTCACGCAGGATGGCCCTTAAAAAAAACACTCCCCAAACAGCACATGACGCAAAGAACAAAAGAGGCGCAATGAGGTAGCTGTGTGAGTAAGCTAAGCGACCCTAGTGGCCGACACAAACACCTGGCCCATCTAGGAGTGGCACTGCAGTGTCACGCAGGATGGCCCTTCCAAAAAACACTCCCCAAACAGCACATGACGCAAAGAAAAATGAAAGAAAAAAGAGGTGCAAGATGGAATTGTCCTTGGGCCCTCCCACCCACCCTTATGTTGTATAAACAGGACATGCACACTTTAACCAACCCATCATTTCAGTGACAGGGTCTGCCACACGACTGTGACTGAAATGACGGGTTGGTTTGGACCCCCACCGAAAAAGAAGCAATTAATCTCTCCTTGCACAAACTGGCTCTACAGAGGCAAGATGTCCACCTCATCATCATCCTCCGATATATCACCGTGTACATCCCGCTCCTCACAGATTATCAATTCGTCCCCACTGGAATCCACCATCTCAGCTCCCTGTGTACTTTGTGGAGGCAATTGCTGCTGGTCAATGTCTCCACGGAGGAATTGATTATAATTCATTTTAATGAACATCATCTTCTCCACATTTTCTGGAAGTAATCTCGTACGCCGATTGCTGACAAGGTGAGCGGCGGCACTAAACACTCTTTCGGAGTACACACTTGTGGGAGGGCAACTTAGGTAGAATAAAGCCAGTTTGTGCAAGGGCCTCCAAATTGCCTCTTTTTCCTGTCAGTATAAGTACGGACTGTCTGACGTGCCTACTTGGATGCGGTCACTCATATAATCCTCCACCATTCTTTCAATGGGGAGAGAATCATATGCAGTGCCAGTAGACGACATGTCCGTATCCGTAATCGTTGGCAGGTCCTTCAGTCCGGACCAGATGTCAGCATCAGCAGTCTCTCCAGACTGCCCTGCATCACCGCCAGCGGGTGAGCTCGGAATTCTGAGCCTTTTCCTTGCACCCCCAGTTGCGGGAGAATGTGAAGGAGGAGATGTTGATAGGTCGCGTTCCGCTTGACTTGACAATTTTCTCACCAGCAGGTCTTTGAACCCCAGCAGACTTGTGTCTGCCGGAAAGAGAGATCCAAGGTAGGTTTTAAATCTAGGATCGAGCACGGTGGCCAAAATGTAGTGCTCTGATTTCAACAGATTGACCACCCGTGAATCCTTGTTAAGCGAATTAAGGGCTCCATCCACAAGTCCCACATGCCTAGCGGAATCGCTCTGTGTTAGCTCCTCCTTCAATGTCTCCAGCTTCTTCTGCAAAAGCCTGATGAGGGGAATGACCTGACTCAGGCTGGCAGTGTCTGAACTGACTTCACGTGTGGCAAGTTCAAAGGGCAGCAGAACCTTGCACAACGTTGAAATCATTCTCCACTGCGCTTGAGACAGGTGCATTCCACCTCCTATATCGTGCTCAATTGTATAGGCTTGAATGGCCTTTTGCTGCTCCTCCAACCTCTGAAGCATATATAGGGTTGAATTCCACCTCGTTACCACTTCTTGCTTCAGATGATGGCAGGGCAGGTTCAGGCGTTTTTGGTGGTGCTCCAGTCTTCTGTACGTGGTGCCTGTACGCCGAAAGTGTCCCACAATTCTTCTGGCCACCGACAGCATCTCTTGCACGCCCCTCTCGTTTTTTAAATAATTCTGCACCACCAAATTCAAGGTATGTGCAAAACATGGGACGTGCTGGAATTTGCCCATATTTAATGCACACACAATATTGCTGGCGTTGTCCGATGCCACAAATCCACAGGAGAGTCCAATTGGGGTAAGCCATTCCGCGATGATCTTCCTCAGTTGCCGTAAGAGGTTTTCAGCTGTGTGCGTATTCTGGAAACCGGTGATACAAAGCGTAGCCTGCCTAGGAAAGAGTTGGCGTTTGCGAGATGCTGCTACCGGTGCCGCCGCTGCTGTTCTTGCGGCGGGAGTCCATACATCTACCCAGTGGGCTGTCACAGTCATATAGTCCTGACCCTGCCCTGCTCCACTTGTCCACATGTCCGTGGTTAGGTGGACATTGGGTACAACTGCATTTTTTAGGACACTGGTGAGTCTTTTTCTGACGTCCGTGTACATTCTCGGTATCGCCTGCCTAGAGAAGTGGAACCTAGATGGTATTTGGTAACGGGGGCACACTACCTCAAGAAATTGTCTAGTTCCCTGTGAACTAACGGCGGATACCGGATGCACGTCTAACACCAACATAGTTGTCAAGGCCTCAGTTATCCGCTTTGCAACAGGATGACTGCTGTGATATTTCATCTTCCTCGCAAAGGACTGTTGGACAGTCAATTGCTTACTGGAAGTAGTACAAGTGGTCTTCCGACTTCCCCTCTGGGATGACCATCGACTCCCAGCAGCAACAACAGCAGCGCCAGCAGCAGTAGGCGTTACACGCAAGGATGCATCGGAGGAATCCCAGGCAGGAGAGGACTCGTCATAATTGCCAGTGACATGGCCTGCAGGACTATTGGCATTCCTGGGGAAGGAGGAAATTGACACTGAGGGAGTTGGTGGGGTGGTTTGCGTGAGCTTGGTTACAAGAGGAAGGGATTTACTGGTCAGTGGACTGCTTCCGCTGTCGCCCAAAGTTTTTGAACTTGTCACTGACTTATTATGAATGCGCTGCAGGTGACGTATAAGGGAGGATGTTCCGAGGTGGTTAACGTCCTTACCCCTACTTATTACAGCTTGACAAAGGCAACACACGGCTTGACAAATGTTGTCCGCATTTCTGTTGAAATACTTCCACACCGAAGAGCTGATTTTTTTGGTATTTTCACCAGGCATGTCAATGGCCATATTCCTCCCACGGACAACAGGTGTCTCCCCGGGTGCCTGACTTAAACAAACCACCTCACCATCAGAATCCTCCTTGTCAATTTCCTCCCCAGCGCCAGCAACACCCATATCCTCCTCATCCTGGTGTACTTCAACACTGACATCTTCAATCTGACTATCAGGAACTGGACTGCGGGTGCTCCTTCCAGCACTTGCAGGGGGCGTGCAAATGGTGGAAGGCGCATGCTCTTCACGTCCAGTGTTGGGAAGGTCAGGCATCGCAACCGACACAATTGGACTCTCCTTGTGGATTTGGGATTTCGAAGAACGCACAGTTCTTTGCTGTGCTTTTGCCAGCTTGAGTCTTTTCATTTTTCTAGCGAGAGGCTGAGTGCTTCCATCCTCATGTGAAGCTGAACCACTAGCCATGAACATAGGCCAGGGCCTCAGCCATTCCTTGCCACTCCGTGTGGTAAATGGCATATTGGCAAGTTTACGCTTCTCCTCCGACGATTTTATTTTAGATTTTTGAGTCCTTTTTTTACTGATATTTGGTGTTTTGGATTTTACATGCACTGTACTATGACATTGGGCATCGGCCTTGGCAGACGACGTTGCTGGCATTTCATCGTCTCGGCCATGACTAGTGGCAGCAGCTTCAGCACGAGGTGGAAGTCGATCTTGATCTTTCCCTATTTTTGGAACCTCAACATTTTTGTTCTCCATATTTTAATAGGCACAACTAAAAGGCACCTCAGGTAAACAATGGAGATGGATGGATACTAGTATACTTATGGATGACGAGCGACTGTCGACACAGAGGTAGCTACAGCCGTGGACTACCGTACTGTGTCTGCTGCTAATATAGACTGGATGATAATGAGATAAAATTAAAATATATATATATATATCACACTAGTACTGTAGCCGGACAGGTATATATTATGTAATGACGGACCTGCTGGACACTGTCTGTCAGCACTGCAGACTCCTAAAGTAAGCTACTAGTATCAAGAAGATAGAAAAAAAAAAAAAACCACGGGTAGGTGGTATACAATTATGGATGGACGAGCGACTGCCAACACAGAGGTAGCTACAGCCGTGGACTACCGTACTGTGTCTGCTGCTAATATAGACTGGATGATAATGAGATAAAATTAAAATATATATATATATCACACTAGTACTGCAGCCGGACAGGTATATATTATGTAATGACGGACCTGCTGGACACTGTCTGTCAGACTCAGCACTGCAGACTCCTAAAGTAAGCTACTAGTATCAAGAAGATAGAAAAAAAAAAAAAACCACGGGTAGGTGGTATACAATTATGGATGGACGAGCGACTGCCGACACAGAGGTAGCTACAGCCGTGGACTACCGTACTGTGTCTGCTGCTAATATAGACTGGATGATAATGAGATAAAATTAAAATATATATATATATCACACTAGTACTGCAGCCGGACAGGTATATATTATGTAATGACGGACCTGCTGGACACTGTCTGTCAGCACTGCAGACTCCTAAAGTAAGCTACTAGTATCAAGAAGATAGAAAAAAAAAAAACCACGGGTAGGTGGTATACAATTATGGATGGACGAGCGACTGCCGACACAGAGGTAGCTACAGCCGTGGACTACCGTACTGTGTCTGCTGCTAATATAGACTGGATGATAATGAGATAAAATTAAAATATATATATATATCACACTAGTACTGCAGCCGGACAGGTATATATTATGTAATGACGGACCTGCTGGACACTGTCTGTCAGACTCAGCACTGCAGACTCCTAAAGTAAGATACTAGTATCAAGAAGATAGAAAAAAAAAAACCACGGGTAGGTGGTATACAATTATGGATGGACGAGCGACTGCCGACACAGAGGTAGCTACAGCCGTGGACTACCGTACTGTGTCTGCTGCTAATATAGACTGGATGATAATGAGATAAAATTTAAATATATATATATATCACACTAGTACTGCAGCCGGACAGGTATATATTATGTAATGACGGACCTACTGGACACTGTCTGCAGAATGCGTTTATAAAAACACCACACGACGAGTGTTTAACTTTTTCAGGCAGACAATCACAATATACCAGTGCCGTAACTAGGCATTTTAGCGCTGTGTGCAAGAAACGACATTGGCGCTCCCCCCCCATGCAAGATAGGGGCAGTGCGCGCCGTAGGCGCGTGAAAAATATATAGGGGCGTGGCTTCATGGGGAAGGGGCTTGGCCACAAAATAATAGCAATTCATACTACGGTGCACAGTAGTCTCCATTATTCAAATTACGCTGCACAGTAGCGCCACTACACCAGGTAGAGCCCCTTTTATACATTACAGCAGACAGCGTCCCCCTTTTTACACATTACAGCAGACAGTCCCCCTTTTTACACATTGCGGTAGCCAGTCCACCTGTTTTACACATTGCAGCAGCCAGGACCCCTTTTTACACATTGCAGCAGCCAGTCCCCCTTTTTACACATTGCAGCAGCCTGGCCCCCTTTTTACACATTGCGGCAGCCAGTCACCCTTTTTACACATTGCGGCAGCCAGTCACCCTTTTTACACATTGCGGCAGCCAGTCCCCCTTTTTACACATTGCGGCAGCCAGTCCCCCTTTTTACACATTGCGGCAGCCAGGCCCCCTTTTTACACATTGCAGCAGCCAGGCCCCCTTTTTACACATTGCGGCAGCCAGGCCCCCTTTTTACACATTGCAGCAGCCAGTCCCCCTTTTTACACATTGCGGCAGCCAGGCCCCCTTTTTACACATTGCAGCAGCCAGGACCCCCTTTTACACATTATGGCAGATGGTGTCCCCCAGAGAGAGAGAGAGAGAGAGAGAGAGAGAAAGAGAGAGAGAGAAAGAGGGATATACTTACCTTCTCCCCGCTGACAGGCTCCTCGTGCTGGCATCTCCCTCTGTGCAGGCATCGGACAAGGAGGAGGAGGGAAGGGGACTGGAGCCGCAGCAGCGCTATGTCATTGGTAGTAAGCGCCGCTGCAGCATCCCCCTCTCCTTCCGTATAGGCTGCCCGGCGCTGCTGTGGATGTGGATGCTGGGATGGAGGAACCGCATCCCAGCATCCACAGCAGCGCCGGGCAGCCTATACGGAAGGAGAGGGGGATGCTGCAGCGGCGCTTACTACCAAATAGCGCTGCTGCGGCTCCAGTCCCCCTCCCTCCTCCTCCTCCTCACCTGCCCGGCACTGCTCTCTCCTTTACATCGCGGCTGCGGCGCACGGCGCAGACTTCAGAGGCGGCATGTAATGAGTCAATTTGACTCATTACATGCCGCTGGCCGTGCGTCCTCAGGGCAACTGCGCTGTGTGCCAAGCCCACTTGGCACACACGTAGTTACGGCCCTGCAATATACTGGTGGTCAGCAGACAATCACAATACTGGTGGTCAGTGGTCACTGGTCAGTCACACTGGCAGTGGCACTCTGGCAGCAAAAGTGTGCACTGTACTTAAAATATGTACTCCTGCTATAACTGCTCCCCAGTCTCCCCCACAATTAAGCTGTGTGAGCAGTGAGCACTCAGCACAGTCAGATAATGATATACAGTATTACATATGATGCAGCACACTGGGCTGAGCACAGATATGGTATGTGACTGTGTCACACTGTGTATCGTTTTTTATCAGGCAGAGAACGGATTAATTAAACTGGTGGTGGTCACTGGTCACACTGTCAGCAGCAAGTAGTACTCCTCCTAATAATATGCTCCCCAAAATTTGTGTCTCTCTCTAGTACTCTAGTCTAAACGGAGAGGACGCCAGCCACGTCCTCTCCCTATCAATCTCAATGCACGTGTGAAAATGGCGGCGACGCGCGGCTCCTTATATAGAATCCGAGTCTCGCGATAGAATCCGAGCCTCGCGAGAATCCGACAGCGGGATGATGACGTTCGGGCGCGCTCGGGTTAACCGAGCAAGGCGGGAGGATCCGAGCCTGCTCGGCCCCGTGTAAAAAAAGCTGAAGTTCGGGCGGGTTCGGATTCCGAGGAACCGAACCCGCTCATCTCTAGTTTAAATGCGTGAAAAGTGACCAGTTTCAGCACCGAAATAGGACTTTTTCGCATTGCGCCCATTTGTTTGGTCAGGTTTTAGCTGCTTTATGCTTTTGACATTTGAGTGCCCTCTCTTCCATCTAATGGAATAATCATTAAAAACTGGTACAGTGCATGTGTTACACTATGGGGGTCATTCCGAGTTGTTCGCTCGTTGCCGATTTTCGCTATACTGCGATTAGTCGCTTACTGCGCATGCGCTAGGTTCGCAGAGCGCATGCGCTTAGTTATTTTACACAAAAGTTAGGTATTTTACTCACGGCCTAACAAGGATTTTTCATCGTTCTGGTGATCGTAGTGTGATTGACAGGAAGTGGGTGTTTCTGGGCGGAAACTGTCCGTTTTCTGGGAGTGTACGAAAAAACGCTGGCGTTTCTGGGAAAAACGCGGGAGTGTCTGAAGAAACGGGGGAGTGTCTGGGCGAACGCTGGGTGTGTTTGTGACGTCAAACCAGGAACGAAACTGACTGAACTGATCGCAATGTAGGAGTAAGTCTCGAGCTACTCAGAAACTGCTAAGAAATTTTTATTCGCAATTCTGCTAATCTTTCGTTCGCAATTCTGCTAAGCTAAGATACACTCCCAGAGGGCGGTGGTTTAGCGTGTGCAATGCTGCTAAAAGCAGCTAGCGAGCGAACAACTCGGAATGAGGGCCTATATACGCACAAAGGCTCTGTAGTGTTTGAGATGCATGGTATCAGAAACGTCTTGGAAAAGTGCTGAGCATTTCTTAGTAGTGATTGGAAGGATGCTATTAATGTGCACAAAAAATGGTCTGACGTGCTTGTCATGGGAGTGTCACTGGCGTGACGCTAAACCATGTTTTCCTACACAGACGCTTTATCATTCACATAGGAGGCAATACTCAGATGGGAAATCTGCAACTGCCATAGGGCTGGTGCAAGTTTCCTTGGTGTGACCGACAGATAATTGTAGCATGTATGCGACTGACTGATCCAAAAATATCGATCAGTCAGGTATGCCAGTCAGGTCGTCCAGCATGTCTGCCTATCGCAATATTTTACAAGTGTCTGGTCAGCTGCATCAGCTGCATCGGGCAGTGTATACCCTGCCGCGGGCCACTGACTGATATTTCCTCAGTTACTTCACAGTTTCTCACTGGGGGTGGAGCACCGATATCATGTGACATACACTGTGAGAAATCTCACAGTGCATGTCCCTGATATCTGCAGTGTCAGTGACTGCCAGTCTGATAGGCATTTTGTCTGTATGTGTATGCCCAGCATAAGGAATGCGTGTATATAGATGCTGAAAGTTGGCCTCTCAGTCAGGGGCGTAAGTTAATATAGGACGCCCGGAGGCGAAAAACTTTATATTGCCCCCCGCCCCTTCACCCCCTTCCCTCTGCCCAGGTCTGGTATATACACACAGCCACATATACACCCCCTCACATATATACAAATACACACCCACCCACATATACACTCAGCCACACACACACACACACACACACACACACACACACACACACACACACACACACACTATACCACTTATACACACATAGCCACGTATACACACACACACACACACACACACATTGACACACACACACTGTCCCCATCCTGACACTCTCTTCCGTCAGTTATCTCTACTCACCATTGGCAGGCAGCCGGAGTGTCAGCATGCAGGAGAAGGGCAGCGTCGCTGTGGGGCAGGAGCCGAAGCTGGGCAGCTGCACTGTGGGGCGGGCGCCGGCCAGCCGTGGGGTCATCATACTGAAGCCGGAGCTGGGCAGCGGCGCCGTCAGAGGGGCGGGAGCTGGCCAGACGCGGTATCATCATGCGGGAGCCGCCGGAGCCAGTCTGCCGCACTTGTCAGGGGGCGGGAGCCGGGCTGTCATGCCGGAGGCTGTAGCCGCAGCCGAACAGTTGCACATGTCAGAGGCAATGGAGAAGGTGCCCCCTTCACTGCTGGAGCCCGGCGGCAACCGACTCCATTGCCTCCCTGACTTCCGCCACTGCTCTCAGTCCTTGCACATCTGGACGCATACTTGGACACAAGGAAAGGGCTTTGTAGCAGAATTTGCATAAAGGAGCAGATGCGGAACTGCTAAATGTGCAACTGCCAAAAGACGCAGCCATGACTGCTGCTGAATCCACATCTATGTGTGCTTTCCTGTTCTGTTTGTTGTACCATGGAGCTATATTTTCTGTGTATGTTTTAATTTGTTTCAATAATTGATTTGTTGGTGGGGCATTTATGTGCTGAGTTTTTTAAACACATGCATACATAGACGCAAATATGCGCACACATAAAATACTTACACAGCACTTATCACACTCCCATATCAGTATCCACACACCCGCCATGCTGGTCACACCTCATGCAATGGCATATAATAGGCCCTGTGGAAATTTCAGCTCCAGGCCCATGAGGACCTTAATCTGGTACTGTGTGTGACCCATGGTGCACCCTTGTACTCAAGCAGTGTTTTAACACCTTCAGTGGTGACTTTATTTTTACTGTGTCATACCTGGTTTTTAAATGAACTACCTGCTCATTTCCAGGGTTTCATGCACGTTGCCAGGGGTTTCACGCGCTGGGTGTCATGCTCATTGTCAAAGGTAAAGCTCGTTGCCAAAAAGAATGCTTGTTGCCAAGGGGAATGCTAATTGCCAAGGGGGTGTATTCTTGCTGGCGGGCACTAGCTACCAGCACTTAAATCATCCCTCCCTCATACTCTGCTTGGGGGGGCAGAGTTTTGCGGAATGATATCATTATGTCATGACTCATCTACGTCATTCCGCAAAACTCCCCCCCCCCCAAAATGGAGTACAAGGGAGGAGGAGCAGCCGTGGCATGCCCTGGAAATCTTCTGGGATAGCCAGTCTCCCCAGTGCAGCTGGCCACCGGAGATATTCCGGGCATGCCATTTAAGGGGTTAAGAGCAGTGACGTGTGGTGAGGTGAGGCAGAGCCTTTCCGGTCATACTAACATATACACCAGAGTTTTAACTATATAAACTATATGAAAAATACAAAGAATATATTAGAAATATCTTCTTTGTATTACTCTATATTATTGTTATAGTTAAAATTCTGGAGTAAAGTCTATGGCAGGTGAGGCAGCCTCCCTTTTCCATACATCTCTGTTCAAAACTCCGCAAATTTCCAGCAGTGTATACTGCTGCACGTGTTTAATGCAGAGTTCCTACTTTCTGGCTGCCCCCTCCGGGAGAGGGCAGCCAGCTCGGCACAGCAGGGGGCAGGGAGGGTAGGCATGACTCAGAGTGGGGGAGGGCCACGTAGTGGAGGTGGCACAGGGGGGTGTCACCATGGCCACGCCCCCGCTGTGTAAGTGGGCAGCTGAGGGGGAGTTCGGTGGATCTGCAGCGTTGCGGGACACTTACCTACCTTTCCTACCAGCCCTGTACTGTCACCCGATTTTCGTGAGCCTCCCAGCCATTCCGGGAGAGTAGGCAAGTACCCATGGGCTCATATATTGGGGGTAATTCAGAGTTGATCGCAGCAGCAAATTTGTTAGCAGTTGGGCAAAACCATGTGCACTGCAGGTGGGGCAGGTATAACATGTGCAGAGAGAGTTAGATTTAGGTGGGGTGTGTTCAAACTGAAATTTAAATTGCAGTGTAAAAATAAAGCAGCCAGTATTTACCCTGCACAGAAACAAAATAACCCACCCAAATCTAACTCTCTGCAAATGTTATGTCTGCCCCACCTGCAGTGCACATGGTTTTGCCCAACTGCTAACAAATTTGCTGCTGTGATCAACTCTAAATTACCCAAATAGTTCTTGCTGGTGTATTAGAGATCGGTACTATTAGCTGCCTCTAGCGATGCAGGGAGAGTGGGAGGGCGTTTTCGTAGTACTCTGACTGACTTTACCTTTGGTACCCAGTGGTGACAATTCGGGTGTAAAGGATGGACTCTGACCCTACCCACCCATCAATGACTCCATAAACTAGGTTATAGGCAGGTGAAGGTGAGTGCACAAACCAATAGCTTCCTATTGGTTTACACAGACACATCTCTCCAAGGCTGCACATACAGCTATGAGCACAGACTATAGGGGTCTGTACATGTGCAACTAAAGGGAGAGATCAAGTTGTGTCTCAGATTTCTTGAACAATCACTCTTAATACTCAAAACTTATATGGTCACACAACAGCAAGGGACATATTAGGTAAGGTTCTTTTGAAAATAAATACATTTTATAGGGCAAATAGCTAATTGCTAATCTGATAACATCTTGCAAACAAAACAAAAAAAAGTATAAAATTGGTATTTATCCAAAACTTCATTAAAAGAATTGTGACTTTTTGTTATGTTAATTTACATCCATTATCAGTCAAGCTGGATCATTAATTCAGGGGCCTAAATTAATGAATTCGGCACCAATAAAATTGCTGCTGTTCTAAGTGGAATGAGTGGGGCAATCCCTCTGGAATGCTTAATTTATGAATAAAGGAATTTTTTTCACCTAGGGATTTTACTAAAACAGATGCATTACAGCTCCAGATAGTCATTAATAATTCATTTTGTTAGCTTATTATGTGATATTTACTAATTAATATTTTGTGACTGTAGAGCTATAGAAAGAGTAATTAACTAACCTTGCTCATGGGGTACAGTTATAGTAACTAACCTCAACCAATGAGCACTTAGCTTTTATCTGTCAGATAATGTCAGAAAATGACAACTAGAGATGTTTCAAAATGTTTAACTGTTTCGAAATTTCATTGAATCGCACAGGTTCAAGGCTTTTTTTTTTTACATTAAATACATGGGGAGAATAGAAATTAACCTTTTCTTAATTCCAGCATTGGCGTTAATCAAAAACATAACTTAATCCATTGACTGTACTCCATTATAGTGTTATTTTATTACATTGTTATATTCTAGTTTACATACTTCATTACCAGACTGTAAGTTATATACTAAGCAGTGAAAAGAGTAGAGAAGTAAGCCAATGGAGAAGTTGCCCATGGCACCCAATCAGGTGCTTTGTATAATTTTATAGAATGCAAATTATAAATGTTACTCCAATGCTGATTGGTTGCCATGGGCAACTACTCTGCTGGCTCACTTCACTCTCTTCACTGCTTAGTACATATCCCCCCTGTGACCTCATGTGAGCATTTACTGTAGGAGAGATTCCTGAACATGGGTAAAAGTTATACAGGTTGAGTATCCCATATCCAAATATTCCGAAATACGGACTTTTTTGAGTGAGATAGTGAAACCTTTGTTTTTTGATGGCTCAATGTACACAAACTTTGTTTAATACACAAAGTTATTAAAAATATTGTATTAAATGACATTCAGGCTCTGTGTATAAGGTGTATATGAAACATAAATGAATTGTGTGAATGTACACACACTTTGTTTAATGCACAAATTTATAAAAAATATTGGCTAAAATTACCTTCAGGCTGTGTGTTTAAGGTGTATATGAAACATAAATGCATTCTGTGCTCAGACTTAGGTCCCATCACCATGATATCTCATTATGTTATGCAATTATTCCAAAATACGGAAAAATCCGATATCCAAAATACCTCTGGTCCCAAGCATTTTGGATAAGGGATACTCAACCTGTATTCTGATACATATACATGTGTCACATATCATAGGATGAGCATATTTATCAAAAGATGAAAAGCCTTATCCCTTACAAAAATTAGATTTAACAGTGGTGAAAGGGTTTTTCTTTTTGCTTAGGATGGCACATAGAGGAGGTACAGGGGAATGGCTAGGGGTAGCTGTACTATGGTCATCCCTCTTGTATCAAAAGTCTTTGCCGCAGCATTGAATTCATCTTTTAATATGAAAAGATGAGAAAAAGAAGGAATATACATATAATTAAAATGTCTCTTAGACCACTTAACTGGCAAATATGTAATTAAGATACGAACATACCTTTCTTCAATAGTTTACTGGGGGAAAAAAATGCAATCAATCCCAAAGCATGCTATGCATTCATTGGGGGGGGGGGGGGGGATTCAACTGTTTTTCCCCATGGCTACTACTGGGGGCACAAAATGGAGCAATGCAATTGTTGCTCTTTTTAGATGCCCGGCAGATGTGGGATGACATTTCTTCTTGCAGCCTCCTGAGCTGCGAGAAGAAATGTGCACTTATACCCCTTTCAGACATAGGACCCGGGAATTTCCTTGCTTCAGACCCGGGATTTTCACCTCTGAAAAATCCTGGGTTTTTGCTGGGACCCCCATTGACACTAAACCTGAGACCTGGGAAATTCCCGGGTCGAACCCTTTCAGACATTAGCCTGGTCAGCCCTGGCAGCCAGATCAGACCAGGCTACTCTAATGTCGCATGTCTTATATACACACACACAGACATCACACTCATACATTTACACACACGTACATTTACACACTCGTCTTACACATACACATGTCACACTCAAACACACACATACATGTAATATACACACACATGCCCAATTCATATATATATACACTCACACACACACTCTCTCCCTCTCACTCCAACAGGCCTGTTTTTTGGCTGTGCCGGCAGCTTCAACTACTCATAGCAGCCGGCGCACGCCCCCTCTTCACTCCGGCCTCCTCCAGGCAGCCCCGCCAATCAGGTGCGACCGGGGAGCAAATTCCCGGGTTGCACCTTTCAGCTGGGTTGTGGTCAATTGTAGGGTTGGCGACCCGGATCACGTTCCTGGGTCGGTGCCTTTCAGACATACCAAATTCCCGGGTTGATGTGCGTTCATGTGCAAAATCCCGGGAATTTGGAGCATGGCTGATAGGGGTATAAGTTGGCTTTTCGGGGATCTGAAACTGGAGTTTGGATGCTCAAAGTAGGACTTTAGATGGGTTTAGTAATTTTACGCAGCTAAACCCTGTCTGTTTGCGCGACATGCAGAATGTGCAGCACCCAAACAACAATTGATTGTGACATTGTTTGACCGTCTAAACAGCCCCGTTTAGACAGGATTTTTAGACACCCAAACCAATTAAATTCCCCCCATTATGTTGACATTCACAATGTCAACATAGACATATGGGCCAGATGTACTAAGCCTTGAATAGTGATAAATTGTACGGTGATAAAGCACCAACCAATCAGCTCCTGTCATTTTCCAAACCCAGCCTATAACATGGCAGTTAAAAGCTGATTGGTACTTTATCACTGTGAAATTTACCACTTTTCAAGGCTTAGTTCATCTCCCCCTATTATAATGTTGACATTGTCATAATTAACATTGTGAATGTTCACAGTCTATTTTAGTGTTAGCATTAGGCTGCGGCTAGGGTTAGGGCTAAAATCAGCTAAAATTGTGTGGCAATATGTCGAATGTATGCATTTACATTGTTGACATTATGTCAGTGTTGATATTGTGAATGACATTTGGCCATACATGCCGACTTTCTGGCTGCTCCCTCTGCGAGCAAGCAACCAGGTTGGCTCAACAGGGGGCGGTGCTCCTGAAAAGTCGGCGGTCCGGGGGCGTGAGGATAAGATTGTGTCATAACGACTCTGCCCCCCGCAATATAATACCAACACTACCAGCATTGTACATTGCATCCCATGCAACTTAACAAGTAAACTGGTTTAAATACAGCCAGTGGCATAAGTTCACCCCAGTTGCCCAGAGGCAAATATATATATAGGAATAAAACATAATGGAAAAGGTGCTCATAGTGTAGACTGTTTATTCAATTTAAAAACAGTAACAGGTCCACGCACAAATTGTATAGGACTCGTACCATATAGCACACGCTGTGGGCTGGTTACCACATGGTTCAAAGAAACTCTCTGGATCAGACAGTGGGAGCAGCTGCACAGGTGGACACACTGCGTCAGACAGGCCACGCCCCTGTGCACCTGTGCAGCTGCTCCCACTGTCTGATCCAGAGAGGTTTCCCGACAAGTCACGGCTATACCATAGCCGGCGGCGCGGTGTGTGGTCCCGGGTGGCGGCCAGCGGGTATGCAGTTTGTGCCAGTGGATTTTCTTTGAACCGTGTGGTAACCAGCCCACAGCGTGTGCTATATGGTACGAGTCCTATACAATTTGTCCGTGGACCTGTTACTGTTTTTAAATTGAATAAACAGTCTGCACTATGAGCACCTTTTCCATTATGTTTTATTCCTAGAAATCAATCCTGCTCCAGGAGTCCGGAGCCTTCATTGGGAAAGTGCTGCGGTATTTATCCTATACCTGTGCTACAACTCAGAGGTTTCTGGTGCTTGTAATTTTCTCTACTGTTGAGAGAAAAAGGACTGCCAGCGCACCTGCACACCTTCTAATCGAACAGAAGTGAAAAAAGACAATAGGCAGGTCTCCTGGTCAATGTTTCAATGTTCACACATTTTCGTCAGGACAAAGAACAAATAATAACTCACCACCTTTAAAGTGTTCCCACTCACCATTTTCGCTCTGTTTCCCGCAGGTCCCGCCTGCGGGGGTGCCTCCCGATGACATCACCACAGCGCACCCATCACCAAGGTAACATTTTGCAGCTTGAATAAGGAACAATAAAGTTGTTACAAAAAAACGCTGTCTATATGGAATGAATTCCTAATACCAGCAGTATATGTTGAACAAGTATTAAAATGCTAAAAGATTGCAAAATTTCATCATTAATATTGAAAAAATAGCTTCTGAAAGCATCATTATTGAACATATGAGACGAACATTGCACAGTGATGTGTAGTGGTGAGTTATCATTTGTTCTTTGTCCTGACGAAAATGTGTGAACATTGAAACGTTGACCAGGAGACCTGCCTATTGTCTTTTTTTTTTACTTCTGAGTGCCGCAGCAGTGTATTTGTGTAAAAAAAATACAAAATAAATAAATTATATAATATATATAAACAAATATAAAACCACAGCACCCGCCACCCCAGAAGCGGGGTGTATGTCTGCACTCACCACTCATAGGGTGGGGTGCATGTAGCCCATGGCTACCTACTTAAATATATACAAACAGAAAATTCAGCACTCACCATAGCTAGCTCACTTATCCTCACAACATCAATAAATAAATGATGGGGGTTTAGTTAGTGAATTGGCCAATGCACGGAAGCCTGAAAACCGCTCGCCATGGTACCCCTCCTTCTTGCAGGTCCTACACCATCACAGAGTCTTAAAAATTAAAACCTGGCAACTGCAGAATGCTGGCAGGGGAACGAGCACAATGAAGCCCCTTCTGGGCTTGTTGCACTCTCCACTCTCCGTGCTGTGGGCTTGGTGGCTCGCTGCACTGGCCACAGGTACTATTCCCACTCCATGGGTGTCGTGGACACCCAGAAGTGGGACTAGCTTTGGCGGTGCTGCCGGCATTCTGGCGGTCAGGATCCCGGCGTTGCTATTCTGACCACCGGTATCCTGACTACATCCCATATATATATATATATATATATATATATATATATATATATATACTGTATATAATGTGTATATGGAGTGTTCTAAAAAATATGTATATATATTTAAATGTCATTGTCATTTATTTTAAATCACACATTTCTTAGCAGTCATGCACAGGATTAGATCTCATGACCTGTTACACGGAAGGCAGACACCTTACTGATCAAGCTTGCTACACAAACTCCTGCATAGCAAGGCGGCAGATTCTAATTATATGAAGCTACTTAGAATTGTCAATACAAAACCATTACAACTAGGCAGATCTATGTAGTGTGCAGCAACACACTACATAGATCTGCTCAGTCACTCACAATGCTGATTGTTTATCTGACAATTATTTTTACAAGTGTCATACCCAGGATTTGAACCCATGACTTATTACGCTGAAAACAGGCACCTTACTGATGGAGCGATTTGCTCCTGTATTGTATTCGTCAGAGAAGTAACTTCATATAATTAGAATTCTCATGCTTCCTATACAGGAACAAGTAGCTCCATCAGTAAGGCGTCTGCTTCCAATGCAGTAGGTATGACACTTTTAAAATGTGCATCTATAATAAAGAGGGTGTGACTTGTAAGGTGCAGGGACTAGTGGGGGAGGGGAGTCGGCCGCGGAAGAGATAGCTGTGGCTTTCAATTAACTTAATTGAATGGTTTTGCTGAACACGGAATTGGAGGAGAGGTGCCCCCCTACTGAGCAGAAGCCTGGCGGCAGCTGACTCCATTGCCTCCCACAGTTATGCCTCTGATACAGCTCCTGATGCTGGAATTAAATGCTGATATATTTGTTAACACTAGGAAAATACTATATTTAAAGCATTGTAAATGTACTAATTACTGCATTTATTGTGCTTAGAATTGTATGACTTAAGGTATGCCTGTATAACTAGATGTTATTTTCATTTAATTCCAAGTATTCGAGAATTAGCTTCTACATAAGATGACACCATTTGTAAAGGAATTTTCATTCAAATAATGAATATTTATTAAATAATTTGTAGCTGTAACCTAGAATAAATCCCCTTTCAGTGCTTTTGGCTCTTAGTTAATTTGGAATTCAGAAATGAACAAAGAACACACTACTTTGTGTCTGCCAGCAATCAGTGTCTTTTGACAAGGACCAATTTGAAGCACATTTGATGCTGCTCTAAATTCTGTAACTTTGTCATCATTTTAACAGTTGAGAGCTGGAGCATATGTATTGTGAAACACATTGGTAGAACATCAGAAGCTTTTATAATTATG
Organism: Pseudophryne corroboree; assembly: GCF_028390025.1. Classification (NCBI taxonomy): domain Eukaryota; kingdom Metazoa; phylum Chordata; class Amphibia; order Anura; family Myobatrachidae; genus Pseudophryne; species Pseudophryne corroboree. The sequence continues at coordinate 275,883,008 of NC_086445.1, forward strand.
GGTCTTTTAAAGCAATGAAAAGGAACTTCTCTGCTGCTTGTTATCAATGCGCTCAAATAATGATTTGCATTTATATGAAGCCCCTTAGCCAAGACAACCAGAACTAAATTTGCATTTTTTTTCCACTAAAAGCATAGGATCAAACACAATTTGGCTACAAGACACAATTTTTAAGTGGAAATAAGGATAAAATATTTATGATTGGGCTGATCATGCATCAGTATGGCTATGTTAGATTTTATGTACTTGCTATCTCTGCCCATTTTATCTCCAAGGTTTAGTACATAGAGGGACATGTACTAAGCAGTAATAAAAGTGGAAAAGTGAGCCAGTGGAGAAGTTGCCCCATAGCAACCAATCAGCATTGACATAACATTTATAATTTGCATACTATAAAAATATACAGAGCAGCAGATTGGTTGCCACGGACACCTTCCCCACTGGCTCACTTCTCCACTTTTACCATTACTTAGTATATGTTCCCCATAGACTTCTAAGAATGTTCTCATTGGTAGATTAAGTAACTATGGGCTAGATTTTCTAATCACTCGCTTGTGCCAGCTGCCAATTTTCTGAGGGTTTAACGCAAACGTTTAATATGGCAATAATATTAAATGCAAATCCAGATGTTTTATATGTTATTGTATATTGCCGTTTTACATTTTGATGTCAAAACCGGCAGTAAATCTAGCTCTATCTGGTTTTTGCTACAGTAACTTAACCTCTTTGATGCAGAATAATTATTATACCGTGTTTGTTCTGAAAAATTTGACATTTTTGGAAGATATCATTTGTCAAAGACATTTTTTTCAAAATGGGCAAATAAAAATATTTTTAAATTGAAATTTTAAAAAAGTCAATCAAAAGCATCCCAGCGCGGCACCACTGCTTGCACACCTTTAGTTATTGCACTGGCATAATGCACCTAGCATTACACTATACTACAGTAGGTGCACAAATGTAAAGGGAAGTTAGGAGATTACAGAACCTTTAAAAGTATTGTATCACTGACTGGAACCATTGTAATGTAATTAATTATATGAAGTAGGCTCATCTTATAGCAGCGTGGTAACAGGCTGAATGTTACTAAGGAATGATGTCATACAACAGAGTCTATAGGTGGTTAGTGAACATGAAGGGCCAGGTAGCAAACTTATCTGATGGTTACACTGGGAAGCAGGTATCTTGATTACTTGAAAAAGGTTTTTGCTTTCTGTCCCAAAATCTTACATCCTTGCAAATTAAAGTGCAGAAATGTTATTTTGTTTTAATCACATAGGGGTATATGCAATTGCGGTCGAATTCAGGAAAAAGTAAAAAAACGGGGCATTTTCGACAAAAAAAACTGTCGAATTGGATTCGACAATGCAATACAGTACTTTTCGTCAAAATACCTGCCATTTCAGATTCGACTTTTTGCAAATCGACATTTTCAAAATTCGACATGTCTGCAATGGTCAAAATGCGGCTTTTCGACAAAAGTATATTCAATTAAAGAATGTCGATTCAACAACAGTGCTTTTTGACAGTAATTTCGTCAATTTCATTCCGCCTCACTTTGCTGGCGAGAGCTGATTGAAAATTTTTAAAGCATATATTTTTTTAGCTTTTTGGATTGATAATAGCATATCTATTTATATTTGAAGGGATTATCTACTTGGTTTGTCAATTTTTGACCCACAAGTATTTTTTAATAGATTTTTAAAAAGAATATTTTTCTTCTTCACTCTGCTGAGGGGAATGTACCCATGATTCAACAGTTTTACCCAGGATACACTTCTGCAAAGCCACTCCAGTATTGGACCATTTTAACCCACTCTACCATGGACATCCTACTTGTGATGTGGACCTGAACCACCGCCATGTTAGAGTCACTCTTTCAGGTGAGATGTATTGGCCAAAACTCCATCTTGTCTGAGTAACCTGTGTATATGCGCAGTGTTGCTGGGACCTTTTGTTCTTTCCCAGGGTGGAGGAAACACTCTCAAATTACCTCCTTATTCTCTTCCACAGGTCTTCTGGAGTATCCTTCCCGATTTCCAGGAACCAGCCTGGATTTGAAGGGACCGGACAGTTCCCCTGCTGTACCATGGGCGACCTACTTGTGATGTGGACCTGAACCTCCGCCTTGTTTCAGACACCTCCCCCCTCAGGTGAGATGTATTGCCCAAAACTCCCTCTTGTCTCAGTAAGCCAGGCATGTCCCAACTGCGGCCCTCCGGCATTTGCAAAACTGCATATCCAATCATGCCCTGACACAGCAATGCTTACGCTGTGTCAGAGCATGCTTGGATGTGTAGTTTCTCAAGTGCCAGAGGGTTGCATTTGGGACAAAGGCCGATGTAACCTGCTTGTTTCCAAGTGTTGCTTGTACCTTGTCTTTGGATGACACCATACTATTCTCTTCCACAGGTCTTGCGGAGTATCCTTCCCAAGGTGCAGGAACCAGCATGGATGAAGGGACCGGACAGTTCCCCTGCTGTACCATGGGCGACCTACTTGTGATGTGGACCTGAACCTCCGCCATGTAGCAGACAACCCCCCTCAGGTGAGATGTATTGCCCAAAACTCCCTCTTGACCAAGTAACCCCGGCATGCCTAAAGTGCAGCCCTTCCGGCATTTGTAAAACTGCACATCCAATCATGCCCTGACACAGCAATGCTTATGCTGTTTCAGGGAATCTTTGGATGTCTAGTTTCTCAAGTGCCGGAGGGTTGCATTTGGGACAAAGGCCGATGTAACCTGCTTGTACCTTGTCTTTGGATGACACAAATACCTGGAACCTCATACTATTCTCTTCCACAGGTCTTGCGGAGTATCCTTCCCAAAGTACAGGAACCAGCGTGGATGTCAAAGGACAAGACAGTACCCCTGCTGTACCATGGGTGACCTACCACAATACCACTGCATCTCTGAAATGCCATATTTTACATTTTATCAACTAATAATTTAAAGAAAAACCACACAAAACGTCTCATTTTAAAAATTTATTGAAGAATTAAAATTGTATTTTTTTTTGGATTAAAAAATAAATTGAAATAAAAACAAAAAAAGTAGTGTTTGTTCTTCTTTACATTCTTTTCTTGTGTAGCGATCTGTGGAAAAAAAAATCCATATTAAGTAAAGACACTAATGATGTCATGTTCATTCCTTTCCCAAGAACATTTGTGGAACCACACAGTCAAGCATGACCCATTGCTGGACTGTGTTGTTCCCCAAGGGCAGGCAGTCCAAAGTGGCAGAGTGGTGTCAGTGGTCAGCACTTTGACACACGCCTGCACTTGTGGAACCACACAGCCCAGCATGACCCATTGCTGGACTGTGTTGTTCCCCAAGGTCAGGCGGTCCAAAGTGGCAGAGTGGTGTCAGTGGTCAGCACTTTGACACGCCTGCACTTGTGGAACCACACAGCCCAGCATGACCCATTACTGGACTGTGTTGTTCCCCAAAGTCAGGCAGTCCAAAGTGGCAGAGTGGTGTCAGTGGTTAGCACTTTGACACTGCTGCACTTGTGGAACCACACAGCCCAGCATGACCCATTGCTGGACTGTGTTGTTCCCCAAGGGCAGGCGGTCCAAAGTGGCAGAGTGGTGTCAGTGGTCAGCACTTTGACACGCCTGCACTTGTGGAACCACACAGCCCAGCATGACCCTTTGCTGGACTATGTTGTTCCCCAAGGGCAGGCGGTCCAAAGTGGCAGAGTGGTGTCAGTGGTCAGCACTTTGACACGCCTGCACTTGTGGAACCACACAGCCCAGCATGACCCATTGCTGGACTGTGTTGTTCCCCAAGGTCAGGCGGTCCAAAGTGGCAGAGTGGTGTCAGTGGTCAGCACTTTGACACTGCTGCACTTGTGGAACCACACAGCTCAGCATGACCCATTGCTGGACTGTGTTGTTCCCCAAGGGCAGGAGGTCGAAAGTTTCTTGAATATATACATTGAAACATGGCTTTACTCACCTTGGTACGCACAACACGAACTACGCCGTCCACTTCAATTTTCCACCCAATCCTATGAAGAAGCCAAAAACAAACACTAGTGAATAGTAAATTCACACAACAGTGAAAGCCTATTTTACACCAATACAAAAAGGAGTTTGTTTGTTTTTTTAAAAAAAAGTGGTATCAGAATAGCTCTATGGCCCATCATACATGTAACCACAAGGAGCTTTCATCAGTTACCACACGCGCCCGCATACATGCCCGCACATGTATGCCTAGACATAAAGCTCCTTGGTAGTATCCGGTAGGGGGTGGGGGAGCCAACACAAATATAAAACAATAGTAAGAAAAAAAAAAACTAATGGGAGGGGGAGAAAGGGAAACATGAAAAACATAAGAGTAAATAATAAAACAATACAACCGGGCTTATGGTGGTTGTCCGTCCGGATCCTCTTCTTCCTCCTGATGGGGTATCGATGCCCTGGGCGGCTGTGGAGTGCGTTGACTTGGCCTCGGTGGCTGTGCTGGTGTAGATGATGCGGCCGGTGTTGGTGGTGGAGGCATCTGGTAGGTGGGGTACATCCCTGTATATCCTTGGTACAGCTGTGACCGTCCATACCAGGATGGTGGTGGAGGAAGGGCAGGAGGCGTCCGTGTGGCTTGTGATGGTGGATGTGGTGGTTCACCAGCGTGTTGATGAGCTGGCTCTGGGAGCTTATCGTACATCTGCAGTGTGGTTGCAATGATCTGGTGGCTGGCTGCCGAATGTCGTTGGCTCGCCGATATGTTGTCAAAGCTGTGTGCCAGGCATGATGTGTTATCCACCAGCCGGTTGATGGATGTGGCCAGAACTTGAAGGATGTCCGTAGTCTCCCTGTGATCTTCTCATCTGGTCTTTTGCGTTTCTGCCGTGCTGTCGGCAAGAGCCTTTTGCATTTCAACCAGACCATTTGCCATCTTCTCCATTTTCTTCTCAATGGCGTCCAGTCTGGTTTCAACGACATTCGTGTAGGTATCCTGGCGAACAGTCATCTCTGCTGCCAGGGTGTGTACCCTCTGAACATTTGAGGGATCCTGCCCTTCCTGTACGTCTGCCACCAATTGCATTTGTGCTGCTGAGAAGAAAATTAGAAATTAGTATACACATTCATACATTTGTTTGAAGGCTCACAATGTGATAAACTCTCACACAGGGATGTAGAAACAGCGGGCTGCTGCACTTCCACCTCGTCGTCCGACGAATCCTGTAGGAGATCCGGCCTGAAGAAGGGACCAATCACCGACGCAAGTCCGCTGCTGGTCCGTGGCACCTCTGTTTGCAAAAGAAGAAAAAAATAAAATAAAGTTAATAAACTATACAAAAATGGCGACCCCCCCTCCCGCCCCGCCCCCCCCCCCAAAAAACCCAAAATAAAAACCTTCTCCACCCTGTGGTGCCGCTGTTCCAGGAGCTTCACTTGTCCTCAGTTCTGGAGACTTTTCAAGGGTATGGCTGGATACGTCTGCACGGCTGTTCTCAAACCCAAGAAAAATCTTGTCCGTTAACCCTGTAGACTCAAACAGTTCGGGTGATGGGTCCACAAGGGTAGTGTCTTGTTGAGGCTCTTCGGTCACAGTCCCAGAGCTCCTGGAGAGATGACGAGCTGGTGATGGCCTGCGCGCAGGAGATGTAGTTTGGTGCCCAGCTGGTGGTGTGGTCGCCGAAGGTGTCTGGCGCGCAGGTGACGTTCTGCGCACTGAAGTCTGGCGCGCAGGTGATGGTCTGCGCGCTGACGATGTCTGGCGCGCAGGTGACTTTCTGCACGCTGCCAATGTGTGGCGCGCAGGTGATGATCTGCGCACTGCTGATGCTTGCTGCGCAGGTGATGGTCCGCGCGCTGCTGCCGATGCCTGCTGCGCAGGTGATGGTCCGCACGCTGCCGATGTCCTGCGCGCAGGTGATGTACTCTGGGCCGGCGTGTCTGGGGAAAAGGAACAAACACATTAGCAAATAAAAAAATAAAAAAAAAGATTTAGTACAGCTCATCTGAATGTATTCTTACCATCAGGCCTCCTTTTGGACTGCTTGTCTCCCGCCGTCTTCCGTCTTCTGGGCGGTTCTTCCTCCTCGGGAAAGCCAGCAGGACGGCTGGAGTCCACACCTCCGCGAACTCCTTGGACCATAACAGGGTTCATGCGCCTTTTGATAACGTTCTCCCAGGGTAGCCACTTCAGATTGAGAGCCGGACCACCTCCCATAGCTGTCTCATGTCGGCGCTGAATCCCCATCTTCTTCTTGGTCTGTCTGCGGCAATCACTGTACCGCTTCATGCAGTTTCTGGTGCTCCGGCGGTTTCCAGATACTGCAGTGACTTGTCTCGCGATGGCATCCCAGATGTTTCGCTTGGTCTTAGCTGCTGTGGTCTGTGCCCTTGGTCCATACAGAATGTCATAGGACCTGTCGACGCCATTCACTAGGGCACAGTTTTTCGCCTCAGTGTATCTGGGTCCACACGGCTTCTTCTGTCCTGCGTCTTCACCAGAGGCTTCCTCCTCCGACTGATCCTCTGGCTGGCTTCTTGCCTTTAGGGATAAAAAAACATGCATTTAATAAGATCGGTATGTACCTGTGAGTGTCAGTATCCCTGGCAGTGCGCAAAGATACCTGTAGGTGTGCATGGCAGTACGCAAACTAGGGTGTGTCAAGTTGGATGCTATTGTGTCTGCAGGTGTCGACAGTATTTACCTTTCTAGGCCTTTTCTTTTTCTTTTGCTTCTCCCTATGGTCCCTTGACGACCGCGGCTGGTCACTGCATGCCTGGTCGGTCGTATCCTCCTCCTGGGTCGGCTCCCACTCCTCATTGCTGTGCAGGGAAAATTCTTCTGAGGGGTGGGGGGAAGGGGGGATCGGGACCGCTTGTCTCTGGACATCTCTGTTGTAAAAAGAAAAAATATTTTTACAAATTTAACACACATTACATAATTACATGCAACCACACGTCATGCTGTTGGGACCCCAGTGCTCAAGCAGGACCAAACACAATAAAAAAAAATAATGAAAAAAACCTCAGCCAAACAAGCCAAAACCCCCATACAAGCATCCCTGCACATGCTGGAGGTCAACCAGTGCTAAAGTAGGAGCAAAAAAACATGTTTTAGAAACAAACGACAACACATGTCGGCCACATGGCAGATACCGACACGCTCAAAGTCAGCCCAAACAAGCCAAAAAGTACCTCCAGCATGTGCAGGGATGCACCAGTGCTAAAATAGGAGCAAAAAAACATGTTTGGAAACAAACGACAACACATGTCGGCCACATGGCAGATACCGACATGCTCAAAGTCAGCCCAAACAAGCCAAAAAGTACCTCCAGCATGTGCAGGGATGCACCAGTGCTAAAATAGGAGCAAAAAACATGTTTTGGAAACAAACGACAACACATGTCGGCCACATGGCAGATACCGACACACTCTGATAAAGCCTAATATTTATCTTACGTAATACCCTCTAAAAGGTGAAAGAACACAGTACGCTATTGGCGTATGGTATACCGTAAGGGTACGCACGTTGCGTAACAATCGCTTAGCCGTAGTCGAGACGCTCGAGCGTCACGTTCGCTCACGGCCAAGAGATCACAGGCAGGCACGCTATAGGCTGCAGACTAACGTAGTGATATGCTACTAGCGTAGCGGACGCTTGGGACCACGAGGAGATCACAAGCGGCGCTGATGTTCACAATGTTAAACCTTTATAACTATACCATAAACAATGTACATATACTGTAAACCCTTGTGCCGTGATAAGATGTAAATGCAACACAGTGTAACCTTGTTAGTTTAAAAGCTGTATGAGCGTATGTGACGCTCAGAGAACCCCTTAGTAATATAATAAACAGTCAACTACTGGTCTAAGGGTCTAACGCCTTTTAAGGAAATGAATGAACGTTTCAAAAAGAATAATACAATACAAGTTATACACTACCAAAATAACATAGAATATCTAACCAAGTAACTACACATAAAATACAATAGCAGTACAATAACACTTTGAGAGGAAAAGAGAGAGAAAGAGGAGAGGAGAGAGAGAGAGATATGGCTCACAATAACAAGAAAGACAATATGATTGCGGAGAAACTTACGCTCAAGGGAAACAATCGCATGCGCCTTCTGGATATCCAGCTCCCGATTATCAGCAATGAGAACCGTTGAAGAGAAATAGAGAGCTGGCCCAGATCGGCTTGTCCTTTTATACCCTACACATAATACAGTACAATGGTCCCTATATTCTTATTGTTCATTGGACACAGGAATTCGTCTTCGCATTATAACAAAAGGTCATAGGTTGATTCATACAGGTGGGCTGTGACTATTTCCAACTGCTCAGGTGGGTGGGAAACTAGGTTTCCCGCCGCATGGATAATAAAGTGCAAATAATAGCAAATGTCCATAAACTTCTTATGTCCATAACTATTCGCACGAGCGATTAATCCGCTCCAAACCAACACCGGAATATTGCTAATTAAATACTCTTCCGATGGATACTAAACACCACTGTATAACCCCTGTCTGACCCTTCGTATCAAACAAAGAGGGATCTCCTTGTCTATGAACATGCTTCATTAACTAAACTTTCAGATTCTATCAAAGGGACCATAATCTACAAAATACATTATATGGTTAAAATATGTAACGATTGAGTCGCCCGCTAGGCGCATACAAACTCTACCGTAAATGCGCATACCGTGCGCCTGCGGGTGCACGCAACAGCGAGTATGCGCACGCACGGGAGAGCTCATGCACACGCAGCGGGGACACGCATGAGGTGCAAATATGGCAGTGTGTAGCGTGATATTTTTCTGACTTTGACAGTCCACCCTTTGGCAGTCACCAATTACTGCCACTTTCTAAAACATTTCAAAAAGAGAAAAATATATGTCATGTGTAAATACATTTCTATGATTGGGTAGGGGAGGAGAGGAGAAGGTAGGAAAAGGGTATGACCTAGTGAGATAGCAGAAGCATGTGTGTATGAATCCATGTTTGGGGGGGTCATGTATCATCGTGCCGTACGTGTTTTAAATCAAGCTTCGAGGTATTGCGAAGTATACATTTGAATTCCTTCTTATCCCGTGGTACGGGTCTGTGGATGGGCTGTCAAACTTTACCGAGCTCTCTTCGGCTTTTGGTTGCAACAAAATGGGGGAGCACATTTTAGTTGATGATACATGAATGGGGGAAATATGTGAGTGCTGATATCTGTGCCTATATTCCCTATCGACTATGTGTGTTATTACCTGAAGGTTGTAGAGATGAAGATAAAGAACACTTATGGTAAATGCATTGATAAACTATGTGAGTTTAATATACATTTGCCGATTGAGGTCTTGTCTTGTCTTGTCTTGTCTTGATGTACATGTTGACTGTAGTCTCTTTGTGCTTTTGCTAATAAACGTAAGCAAAGCTTTATCAATGTCCATAGACTTACAAAAAGTGTTGGGCTAGCGTAAAATTAAAAGTACTAGGGATATGGGGGTCTATGGCATAGTCCATCAGTTGTCTGTGTAAAAGGTTGTCAGACTTCTTCTTTAGTCCATCTGTTGTCTGTATACAAGGCTGTCAAAATCTTCTTCCAAGCGGGTCTTTTTACCTTGGGGAAAAACAAAGGAGAAACAGGTGAAAGAAACGGACCGTAGAATCACATTTTCATCACAACAGTGTCTCTATCGTTGGGTCGTAAATCACATCAGTCGTTGTTATTACAGTATCTTCACTCCATAAACTCATCACTCGGGCGCTACGTTTACACTTTGTTAAAACCCGAACGCATCTAAATATCAGACCGACTAATATGATGACACCCAGAACACACAAAAGGAATTTCCCTACATCCATGATAATACCTTTGGTCCATTCTCCTAAACCAGAGAACCAATTTCGCGGGTTCAACCATGACACCCAACTGGTCAGCTCATTACCCACAGCGGCAAGGGTGAGATTGTGTTTCCTTCGGAACTCCCATTTTAATTGGAGAATGTCGTCCATCTTTTGGTCTATGACCTCGACCGGGTCCTCGGTGCTGTTTGTGATATACGTGCAGCACTTTATTCCATACTGAGTTGCTAGGGTGACACAATACCCACCCGTCACAGCTGTGAGATAATTGAGAATCATCCTATGCTGAACCAGTTCTGTTTTATAAGCTTGGAGCTCCCTTCCAGTATACCTGAATGTGTCATCATACATTTCAGTGATGTTGTCTAATAAATTTGCAAGCGCAGATATATATTTATAATTTATCACTCCTCTGGCGGTACGAGTGATATCTAAGGCGATTAGGAATTGAATCCCGGTGGATTCACTGATCAGGTCAGAGGCCGGATGCTCTGTTCTCTCTATCAGGTGCCGTTTAACGATGTGCTCGTAATGAGTGTGAGTATAAGGAGCTTGGGCACTGCGGTGAATATCTTTCATTTTTGTATGTGATACAGTCATTACTTCAGGCAGTACTTTTCCAATATAACATAACCCTTCTGAATTTGGGGCAAGCCACTTATACGCCTTCCTCCCGCATATGAAATATGCATCATCGGGGAGAACATATGGGACGGAGTAGGACATAACCATATTACACATTTTCCATATGAAATTTCCTAACCCTAATTCTCCCATCTGTTTAATACACGTATCAGTTTGTATGATATGTGCACAGTATCCTGGTGATACCTCTCCAACTCTCATGGTCCTACTTCCTAGGGTATACCTATATCGGAAATATTTTCCACTACCGGCTATGTGGCGTATAAGTTCTGTATCTGTTGGCATTCTATCGGCTCTGTATGAAAAGGTCATGGTTTGGTTATTCCATGACACTTCCCAATTTCCCGGCTTTCGGGGATTGGAAATGTTAAAACATACTAGGGATCTATCCACATGATATTGGTGGAGCTTCAAACTAGGAGGACTGGAGATATTAAATCTCCTGTCCACCGGCCTCCCACCACTTAGCTCAAGTACCTCCCCTATAGTTAAAGGGAAGGGAACTAATCCTGATTTGCTATGGCCTTGAGGTACTTGAGAGCATACCCAACAATCTGTCTGATTTAACACTTTACCCACTAAGGAGTGATAGTCACTCAATGGATGCCGGTCCATGTGGATATTAAAACTAGATTGGCATTTCTTGATACACCCATCCTCAACTACACTGTCACAGAGCCTACAGATACAGTTCTCTTCAGCTAACAATCCTTCACAATTTCTTCTGTTGTCAATGCTACCAGATCGTTTTCTGATACTCGCCTTTACTCGGTGGTTATGTTGTTCTTGGAAATCTACGCCTCCATCTCTGTCATCTGAACCCATTCCAGAACCTCTCTCGACCTCCATGGTACTCTCGCCGGAACAGACTGCTCTGGTCAACATCATGGTCAACAGGAAAATCCGGATCACAGTCTCTTGGGGCATGTCCATCTTATTGGAGGAAATGGAGAAGGATGAGAAGGGGGGAAGAAACAATTGAGGGAGATGGGATGGGAAGTGGAGAAAAACAATAAAAGGGAACAGGGGATCGACAACTGCCTCCGATCTTATTATTTTCAATGCTCAGGTGCCGTCTCAGTCCTCCTGAAACAGATACTCCAGTGATACAACTTCCTCCACCGTCTGTTCTTTATCACGGGACCTCTCTGGATCAGCAACCTTCTTACAATGGGACGAATGAACCCAAGTCTCTCTCTCGGCAACCTTCAATGCTGTCGTGCTAATCAATAAGACTTGGTATGGTCCTTCCCATCTGTCAATAAGGCAACCTGAGCGTAGAAAATTCCGTATCATTACATAATCCCCAGGTTCAATGTCATGACAATTACTATCTGGCAAATCAGGAATCACTAACTTCAGATTGTCATTTTGATTCCTTAGCTGTTTACTCATGTTAACCAGGTATTTTACAGTCACTTCATTGTTACACTTCAAATCATCCTGAGGGTTAATCATAACATGCGGTTGTCGACCAAACAAGATTTCAAAGGGGGACAGATTAAGAGGGGACCTGGGAGTGGTTCTGATGCTGTATAGTACAATGGGTAAAGCTTCTGGCCATGTCAATCCTGTTTCTGCCATAACTTTGCTCAGTTTATTTTTAATAGTGCTGTTCACTCTTTCCACCTTCGCACTCGCCTGGGGGCGATATGGAGTGTGCAGCTTACTATCAATTCCCATCAACTTACACATTCCTTGAAAGACATCACCTGTAAAATGGGTACCCCTATCACTTTCAATTATTCTAGGGATACCATATCTACACACAAATTCCTGCACAATTTTCTTAGCAGTAAACATAGCGGTATTTGTGGCCGCCGGAAATGCTTCGACCCAATTTGAAAACACATCTATACAAACAAGTACATATTTCAAATTTCGACAAGGGGGTAATTGTATAAAATCAATCTGTATTACCTGAAAAGGGCCGCTTGTAGGTGGGATATGAGATGGTTCTGTTGGTATTGCCTTTCCGATATTCTTCCTCAAGCAGGTAAGGCATGACATTGCTCTCTTACCTGCATGGGATGAGAATCCTGGGGCGCACCAATATGCTCTTACCAACTTGCACATTCCCTCCTTGCCCAGATGAGTCAGCCCATGTGCTGCTTCAGCTAAACATGGAAGGTATGCTCTGGGTGCCACTGGTTTACCCTGTCCATCTGTCCAGAGTCCTGAGGACTCCTGGCCATATCCTTTTGACCTCCAAACTGCCTTTTCCTGTGTGGAACACAAATTTTGCATTTCACACAACTTTTGTGTGTTGATGGTATTGAATACCATCAATTGTGTGGTGTCTGTCTGTCTGGGGGTACCAGCTGCTAACTTAGCAGCTTCGTCTGCTCGGCTGTTACCAAGTGATACTGGGTCTTGGCTATATGTATGTGCTTTACACTTGATAACAGCCACTCTGTCAGGTTCCTGTATCGCTGTTAGAAGCCTTTTGATGTGAGCTGCATGCGCTACCGGTGTACCAGCTGCCGTCATGAAATTTCTGAGGCGCCATAGGGCTCCGAAATCATGAACTACCCCGAAGGCGTATCTAGAATCGGTGTAGATATTGGCTGACTTTCCCTTAGCCAATTCACATGCTCTGGTTAGGGCAACCAGTTCAGCAACCTGGGCTGAGTGAGGTGGGCCTAGCGGTTCTGCTTCTATAGTGCCTTGGTCATCTACGACTGCGTATCCAGTACACAAGTCTCCCGAGTCCGTCTGTCTGTGACAACTACCGTCAGTGTAGAAAGTAAAATCTACATCTTCCAGTGGGTTGTCACTGATGTCAGGCCTTGCCGTGAAATTTTGGGTCAAATATTCCATACAATCATGTGTGTCATCCCTTGTATTAAATCCTCCTTCCCCATCACTCTCGTCCTCCACCCTTTGTGCCTGTCCAGGCACACCTGGGAGATATGTTGCAGGATTTAATGCACTGCATCTCCTTATGGTGATGTTTACGGGGGCCATTAATGCCAATTCCCATCTTGTAAACCGCGCTGATGAGACGTGCCTGGTTTGGGCAGAATTCAGCAAGGCTGACACTGCATGTGGTGTATGAATTGTGAGGTTGTGTCCTAGCACTACATCTTCGCTTTTTGTGACTAGCAATGCTATCGCAGCGACACTTCGCAAGCATGTGGGGAGGGATCGCGCTACCGTGTCTAGCTGAGCGCTGTAGTATGCTACCGGCCTGCTGGTATCACCGTGCTTTTGAGTTAGGACGCCTGCCGCACAACCAGCACTTTCTGTTCCGTACAGCTCAAAGGGTTTCCCATAGTCTGGCATACCTAATGCTGGCGCCTGCGTTAGGCACTGTTTGAGTCTCTCAAATGCCCTCTCGGATTCGTCTGTATGCGAAATCCGATCAGGTTTGTTTGATGAAACCATCTCCTGCAAAGGTAATGCTAGAATGGAAAACCCTGGGATCCAGTTACGGCAATACCCACACATTCCTAAAAACGTTCTGATCTGTTGCTGGGTTTGTGGCAGAGTCATGTCTCTAATTGCTTGAATTCAATCAGCGGTCAGGTGTCTCAGTCCTTGTGTTAGACAGTGTCCCAGATATTTTACTTTAGGCTGGCATAATTGTAGTTTGTCTTTGGAAACCTTGTGTCCTGTGTCTGAAAGATGAAACAGGAGCTGTTTCGTATCTTTCAGGGACGCTTCCAGTGAATCTGAACACAGGAGTAAATCATCCACATACTGTATCAATATTGATCCACTCTCTGGTTGGAAAGACTGTAAACAATCATGCAAAGCCTGTGAAAATATACTTGGACTGTCTATGAAACCTTGTGGTAATCGAGTCCATGTGTATTGGACTCCTCTGTATGTAAATGCAAACAAATATTGGCTGTCAGGATGCAGGGGTACCGAAAAGAAGGCGGAGCAGAGGTCAATAACAGTGAAAAATTTCGCAGTGGGAGGGATCTGCATAAGGATGACAGCTGGATTTGGCACTACGGGGAACTGACTCTCAACTATTTTGTTAATCCCCCTTAGATCCTGTACTAGCCTGTAACCCCTCCCCCACTCTTTTTCACAGGGAAGATGGGACTATTGGCAGTGCTGGATGTTCTTACCAGAATGCCCTGTTGTAGCAAGCGCTCTATTACGGGGTATACTCCTAATTCCACCTCTGGCTTCAGAGGGTATTGTGGGATTTTTGGAGCTATCCTACCATCTTTTACTTGCACAACTACTGGAGCTACGTTTGCCATTAATCCAGTGTCTTGTCCATCTTTAGTCCACAGTGACTCTGGTATTTGGGATGTCATTTCTTCTACCTGGGATGGATTCCTATTTATCATAACAGTATGTGACATTAATTTTGATGGGGAGTCTAACATGTCTCGCACTTCCTGAGCGTGATTCTCAGGTATGTCTAAGAATACACCTTCAGGAGTGCAATAAATGACGCACCCCATTTTACACAATAAATCTCTTCCCAGGAGATTAGTCGGTGCCGATGCCGCCAGCAAAAAGGAATGCTTGGTATGCAAAGGCCCTATTGTAATCTCTGCTGGTTTGCTAACAGGGTAGTGCTGGACTACTCCCGTTACTCCCATGGCTGGAATTGTCTTACCAGTGGTTCTCATGCCCACTGTCGAATTTATCACTGATTTGGCCGCCCCTGTATCTACAAGGAAGTTTAATGATTTACCAGCTACATCAATTGTGACCTCGGGTTCACTTCCAAGGCTTGCAATCAATTTCACTGGGTGCAGATTACAGGTATGGCCACACCTCTATTGGGTATGGTGACCTCCCTGAATCGCACTGGCAGCAACTACTTGAGAAGGGGGTAACTGGGAACTACCCGAGACCTGCCAGTCTCTTTTTGGGGGATACCTTTTTGTTTCCCCTGCATGTGGCTCATGACTCCGTCTCTGCGGTCCCTGATCCCAATTTCGTGTGTCATATCGTTGTCTAGGGGGTTGATATGATTTTTGTATGTTTTTCACTTTACAGTCTCGTGCAAAATGTCCCTCTCTATGACAGGAATAACAAGTTACCACATTTGACTTACCCACAGGGTTTGGAGATTTATACAAAGGTTGCCTTGTGGTCAGGGCCTGTATACTTACGGCCATTAACTTATCACTTTGTGACTCCCTGTGTCTGGTGATATTGCGATCATGATCAACAGCGGCCTCTCTCAAAGTAGCCACCGACAGACCTCGCCAACATGGTTGCGTGGTCTGTACTCTTGTCTTTAATGCTTCTTTTAAACCATCCATTAACACAGATACTGCTACTTCTCTATGATTTACATTTGTTTTGATGTCTTCAATGCCTGTGTATTTTGCCATTTCTAGTGAAAATAGTCAGCAGCTGTTTCTGACTCCTTTTGTTTAATGGAGAAAATCTTGTTCCATTTGACAACAGCTGGGAAATACTCTTTTAACTGTAAATGTATTCTCTTTACAATGTCTTGGTTATACACATCCGTAAGGGGTACATCCTCATCTAATTTACAGTCAGCTAAGAATTGTGCTGAGTCGACATTGGAGGGTAAACATGCCCTCAGCAATATCTGCCAGTCTTTGTTATTGGGCTCTACCGTATTCCCTAGGTCTCTAATGTATTTCTGGCTGGCAACTAGATCTTTTCTAGGGTCAGGGAATTCAGACACTATTGCTCTTAATTCCATTCGGGAAAATGGGCAGTGCATGGCAATGTTTCTGACAGGAGTGATTCCTGAAGTGTCAGTTTTCCCATTTGGCACTGCTATTACCCTAACGGGATTAAGTTTAATAACATCATTCTGAGTAGATTCTACAGCCTGTGGTGATATGGTTTCAGCATAGTGTATGGTGCCGTACTTACCCGTTGATATGACCTCACCTGTCCCTCTGCTAGGGGCTTTTGATACTAATCTCGGGGGTTGGGACGTGCCTACTGCTGTTTCTGATATGGTGGCTGCTAGAGAGAGCGCCGATATTGTTGCCGATTCGTCCTCTTGATCACACTCCTGGGGAAAGTTTAAAACAGGGTACAACTTGCACGGGTTAATACTTGCATTACTCATCTTACTCATATTATCCTTAACATTTATACAGTTACTAAGTACCTGTTTATTACATATTAGTGCGTCATTCTCCGCAACCAACTTCTCTCCCGTTATGTAAGGTGGCGGTGGTGCCGTAGCTATCAGTTTCCTGATAGGGTTAGCTCCAGCCGCCTGAGCCAATCCTCTCTGTATTTCACCCTCCTGTTGCCATAACTGTAAATAATCATAATGTTTGATCCGTCTCTTTGCTGATTTAATGAGACATATCCTTCTCCTTAGATTTAGTAACACATCTGGGCTAAAGCTGCCTATTCTAGGGAACTTCTCCCCGTCATGTACAGTCATTCTTTCCCATTCATCACATAAAACTTCTGTGTGTGAACCGTATTTTTCACACATTACATACCTTGCCGACCCGATTGGTCGGTTTACTGAATCAACCCGAACCGAGGTTGATCGCCCCCTACCTGAACAACTGGCCCCCATAACTTGCAGGTGTTGCTTTCACTACCTCTGACCTTCAATCAGGGTCTTCAGCGAACCCTTACAAAAACCAAGATGCTCAAGATAGGCCGACGGTGGCGGTTTACCGAGTACCCCACTCACTCCTCGCCCACGTTGGCCAGTACTGCAATCACTGTATCCAGAGCTGTTGTACCCAACCTAGGGCCCCTATGAACCTTTACTTACTGGGGCGTGTTGGACCTACCAGTCCCCACCAAGTATCGGTTGTTGGATAGTTCCTGAGTGACCAGCGAACCTCCCTTAAAATAAAAAAAAATTCACAAATCACGTTAAAATGTACAAATAGCGTTTATGACCCCTCTAGCGTACGCAAATGGTACTGGGTCAAATTACTAACTAATGCACACAATTACGTGCGGTACAATCGTTCGGCACATAAGCAACTAATCTTATGTGCGGAGCGACCAGTGGAATCGAAAATTGCGGCTGCGAATTCCTTCAGCCAGAGCTTTAATGGCCTATATGGGTTCTGCACCAACCCCCTGGGTTGTGCTCTTTTCTCTATAGCGGACTTCTTAGTCTGCTGTACCTGTACCTCCTGGTCTGTACCTCCTGGTCTGTGCTACAGTAGACCTCCTGGTCTGCTATACTCTAATGCTCAAATTTATTATTTAACAAGAGATGCCTCCCCAGCCACCATGCACGTCACTTACATGTATGTACCTCACGAGAACTCGACTTCTTGTGGTTCAATCCAAAAATTGTAAAGACATATATATGCAAACACTCACTCACCACATGTACACTTTACTTTTGTTTCTATTTCTGCGCAGAAATTTCTTTCCTTTAGACCAGATGAGTCGTAAATTTAGAGAAGGATCTATTAGTTTAAATTTCGGACACTAAAATTGACTTGCGCTATTTATCGCGTTGCCACCTTTTCGCCTGTTAAAATAATACTATAGTGTGATTTGAATTATGTGGGCGTACCCGGACGCTCCGTTGCGTAATATACGCTGCGTGCGTCGGCCTTTACGTTGCGTACACTAGTCTAACCCTTTTGTTAGAAACACGTGTATGCCAGCCAGATATGTCCACAGAAATACAATTAACACATTTATCAATGTAGATGGTCTTCAATCATCTACCGAGCACCACCCAGGTCTTTCCTTGTATCTTAGGCAAAGCTGTGTGCGTGCTTTACAAATTACCCCTTAATGTATTACTTTTACTCTTTAACTACTAATAGCAACAAATCTTTCTTAGCACGTTATCAATTGTAAAATGGCAAACAGGAGAGTGATATGTGAAAATACACGAATGAAAAGAAATGCAGATATATGCGTGCGTGCGTACGCAAGACAGAAATAAACAGTTTTAAAAGACCCTAGCGTGTTGTTCTTACCTCCGGTTCCGGATTCCTTCAGCACCCTTTACTAAGCGAAGCAGACGCTTATCCAGTCAGCACTACGAGGAATATGACCTCCCGCCCTTTGCTGATGGATAATGTCTGCTGAAATTACCTAGTGCAGATATGTGAAGGACGGACGAGCCGCCAATTGATAAAGCCTAATATTTATCTTACTTAATACCCTCTAAAAGGTGAAAGAACACAGTACGCTATTGGCGTATGGTATACCGTAAGGGTACGCACGTTGCGTAACAATCGCTTAGCCGTAGTCGAGACGCTCGAGCGTCACGTTCGCTCACGGCCAAGAGATCACAGGCAGGCACGCTATAGGCTGCCGACTAACGTAATGATATGCTACTAGCGTAGCGGACGCTTGGGACCACGAGGAGATCACAAGCGGCGCTGATGTTCACAATGTTAAACCTTTATTACTATACCATAAACAATGTACATATACTGTAAACCCTTGTGCCGTGATAAGATGTAAATGCAACACAGTGTAACCTTGTTAGTTTAAAAGCTGTATGAGCGTATGTGACGCTCAGAGAACCCCTTAGTAATATAATAAACAGTCAACTACTGGTCTAAGGGTCTAACGCCTTTTAAGGAAATGAATGAACGTTTCAAAAAGAATAATACAATACAAGTTATACACTACCAAAATAACATAGAATATCTAACCAAGTAACTACACATAAAATACAATAGCAGTACAATAACACTTTGAGAGGAAAAGAGAGAGAAAGAGGAGAGGAGAGAGAGAGAGAGAGATATGGCTCACAATAACAAGAAAGACAATATGATTGCGGAGAAACTTACGCTCAAGGGAAACAATCGCATGCGCCTTCTGGATATCCAGCTCCCGATTATCAGCAATGAGAACCGTTGAAGAGAAATAGAGAGCTGGCCCAGATCGGCTTATCCTTTTATACCCTACACATAATACAGTACAATGGTCCCTATATTCTTATTGTTCATTGGACACAGGAATTCGTCTTCGCATTATAACAAAAGGTCATAGGTTGATTCACACAGGTGGCCTGTGACTATTTCCAACTGCTCAGGTGGGTGGGAAACTAGGTTTCCCGCCGCATGGATAATAAAGTGCAAATAATAGCAAATGTCCATAAACTTCTTATGTCCATAACTATTCGCACGAGCGATTAATCCGCTCCAAACCAACACCGGAATATTGCTAATTAAATACTCTTCCGATGGATACTAAACACCACTGTATAACCCCTGTCTGACCCTTCGTATCAAACAAAGAGGGATCTCCTTGTCTATGAACATGCTACATTAACTAAACTTTCAGATTCTATCAAAGGGACCATAATCTACAAAATACATTATATGGTTAAAATATGTAACGATTGAGTCGCCCGCTAGGCGCATACAAACTCTACCGTAAATGCGCATACCGTGCGCCTGCGGGTGCACGCAACAGCGAGTATGCGCACGCACGGGAGAGCTCATGCACACGCAGCGGGGACACGCATGAGGTGCAAATATGGCAGTGTGTAGCGTGATATTTTTCTGACTTTGACAACTCAAAAGTCACCCCAAACAAGCCAAAAAGCATCCCTGCAAATGCTGGAGGTACAACAAGGCAAAAGCATGACCCAAAAAAAAAATGAAAAACAAAAGTGAAAAACTACCCCCAAACACAAAACTCCAAAAAAAAAAAAAACATGCAGCGATACAAGCAGGACCTGCAGCAAACCAAACGAGACCTATATACACATACCTGCACACATATACATACCCCAAACACCCCAAAGCAACGCCACATGTACACCTCATGGCACCCCCCCCCCACTGCACAAACACATACATGCAACGCCAGACCACATGTGGTACTTACCTACAAATGTAGAAATCGCTCCAAAAATGACTCTCCTCTGGGGTAACAGGTATCCTGTCTGTCCTGGATTAAAGCCTGCTGGGTGTACAAACGATACCACAGTAAACAACAACCAATTTGCTAGCTCTGCACCTCCACACACCTCTCTGCAGGTTCACAAAATGGCTGCTGAGCACGCAGCAAACAAGCCCTATAAAGGGCTCCAAACGGCGGGAAGTCGAATCCAGGACGCCCACTACTCGACGATTGGTCCGTTATTCGACAAGGGGAGTGTCGAATGAGTTATGTATTGAATATGTCGTATTCATGGTCCCGGGTGGAGGGTTTCGGCTAACGAGTAGTGTCAAATCTTAAAACGGTAGAAAAAAAGGCGCAATTCGTCCGGAATTGCATATACCCCATAGTATTTATCTCTGCATAAACTCACGTTTTCCCACTTCTCCAGATACTTGTTGAAAAGGTTTTGAAAAAAAATAAGACTGTTTGTTACCAGCCCTAAAACACACCAAAAGCTGCTTTATAATTGTAATTTGCAAAATTGCTGTTTCCTAAGTATTATGTTATGATAATTATTAATGCTTTGTTGTTTTGAAACATATGTAGCACTTATGCTATCCTGCTATAGTAACATCTCTCTCTCTCTCTCAACCAAAACATAAAAAACATCACTGCATGTATTCTTAGTAATTACTAACTCCTGAGGAAATCAAATCAGACAAAACTTTTTGTAACATTAGTAGTACAAACTATTGCCACAATTTAGCTGTGTGGTTGAATTGTGAATTAGTGCGTGTTAAATAAATTACTTTCACTGAAAACAACTCTTTCTTAATTTCATAACAACCGACAATTGTTTTCACAAATCCCTTATACCACATTCTTCAAAGTATTGTGTATCTATGTGCCTAATACTATTGGTTTACAAAATCTTTGCTGATCAAGCTTACAACCTAGATTCTGGTGTTTGGGAAAACTCAGAGGAAGTTGGCATTTTGATTTGCACTAGCAGCTTCAGTAAATGTGTCAGTAGCATTGCTATAAAGAAAACACCTTTAACCACTTGTCTTCTCCTGCAACCAGGGGCAGGTGCAAGGTTCCTCAACACCCTAGGCAAAACTTCAGCCTGCTGCCCCTTCCCCCCAAATCACACACCAGTACCCACTTTCCAGTCCTTAATGTGAAAGTGTGAAGGTAGTATCTTAGAAGTTCAATAGCTGCCATCTTCCATAAGCTTCACAAAGCTGCCTCTTTGAGAGTTAGCCTTCATTTTCTGATAACCAGACTCATGGACATAGGACATACTAGCCTACTCTCCCGGAATGACCGGGAGGCTCATGATAAATCAGGTGGCACTACAGCACCCGGAAGAGTGGGCACATCTCCAAGTGTCCCCAGTTCTATTATGCCATATTTCAATGACCAAGTCCAGGGGCATACCTAGATGTATTGCTGGGCCCAAGGCAAAAGTTTGTATGGGCCCTCATGTACCACCACATAATCAAAAATGTATATAACACATGTAACACAGGGAAGGTGGCCCCTCTCAGCGCTGGGCCCCATAGCAGCTGCTCTGCCTGCACCTATGGTAGCCACACCCGTGTATAGAACACATGTAACTGCGACAGGGAAGGTGGCCTCTCTCAGTTCTGGTCCCATAGCAGCTGCACTCCCTGCACTTATGGTAGTCACACCCTTGTATATAACGCATGTAACTGTCACAGGGAAGGTGGCCTCTCTCAGCTCTGGGCCCCATAGCAGCTGCACTCCCTGCACCTATGGTAGCCATGCTCTTGTATATAACACATGTAACTGTGACAGGGAAGGTGGCCTCTCTCAGCTCTGGGCCCATAGCAGCTGCACTCCCTGCACCTATGGTAGCCATGCCCTTGTATATAACACATGTAACTGTCACAGGGAAGGTGGCCTCTCTCAGCTCTGGGCCCCATAACAGCTGCGCTCCCTGCACCTATGGTAGTCACGCCCTTGTATATAACACATGTAACTGTGACAGGGAAGGTGGCCTCTCTCAGCTCTGGGCCCATAGCAGCTGCACTCCCTGCACCGATGGTAGCCATGCCCTTGTATATAACACATGTAACTGTCACAGGGAAGGTGGCCTCTTTCAGCTCTGGGCCCCATAGCAGCTGCGCTCCCTGCACCTATGGTAGTCACGCCCTTGTATATAACACATGTATCTGTGACAGGGAAGGTGGCCTCTTTCAGCTCTGGGCCCCATAGCAGCAGCGCTCCCTGCACCTATGGTAGTCACGCCCTTGTATATAACACATGTAACTGTGACAGGGAAGGTGGCCTCCCTGAGCTCTGGGCCCCATAGCAGCTGCACTCCCTGCTCTATGGTAGCTATGCCCTTGCTCCCTAGGCAGCTGCCTAATGTTAGAGCCGTCCCTTTCTGCAACCTCTAAGTGATCTTTTATTTCCAGTCATTTTAAATGTTATGATTGTTGTCCTTTAACTTATATATTACCATTATTGCATAATCTATTTAATAATTCAGCGGAGTTCTTTAAATAATCTATAAGTAGTACATATAATATGTTTTCATAAATGCAGTTAGTGGATAAGGAGGGCATATTTCACAGGTCAAAACTTTTATCAAAATAATGACAATGTTACACACCTTCTAGTGAGTTCTTGAGTATTAGATACACCATATAGTGTATATTTTGTCACCCAGCAATTCCACACAACCTCAGAATGTGCCCTACTGACATCCATAATAGAAAACCACTGGGAAAGAAATCATTTGATTTTCTCTCATTGAAGAAACCATGCTTCTAAATTACAACTCGGCTGGATTTAGAAGCATTTTTGTTGCTTTGCCAGTATTACGTCACAGAAGTGGATTTGTTCAGTCATTCAGTGCACAGCAGGAAGCTTACTGTTCATTGCATTATTATTACGCTTGCATTTCTGTAAAGTATAAGGCTATGTTTAAGACATTTCTAGTTTGTATTCATTTTACATCACTTTATTTCCGATTTGTATGTTAAAATAAAATACTATTGACTAAAAATATAGAGAGGACCCATATCTGAGGCTTCTGATATGGAGAACATTTAAAGGTTGGTTGCGTGTTAGGGCCGAGTATAAGGGAGGCACAGCAGTTAATTGCTTTTGACACTGGAAATTGATAAAACCCATCACAAAGCATAATTTTGGCCTGAAACCACCAATCGGTGTCAGGGCAGTGTTCTTAAACAGCCAATCACAAGCATTTTGGTAATACTGGTGAATATCATCAACATCTGTTATTTATCCTTTACTTCATGTGTGACTACCTGAAAATATGACTTACTCAGATTGAAATTAATCTTTTCCCAGCCTGCATGTGTTCTCACTTGTACATACTTGCCCTTGCTGTACTCGGTCTCTGTACTGCCTATCAAAGCACACGCAGCCTTCAGTGGTGAATTCACGCATAAATGCATTGGCCAATGTTCTGTGCATGCTCATATTGACTTTGTAGAAGATATACTACAGTCAATAGACCTAAGCCTCAAAAAAAGTATACTATAATGTTGTCTAGCCACTACATTGCATGTGATAATTAATAAGTCTAGGATTCCAACATTAAACATGTCGCAAGTAAAGCACACGTGTATCTACAGGACTACAGGAGAGGTGTAGGACTGTGCAGTGCAGATGCTGCAGCCAAGACACTGGACTTTCCATGAAATTTCCAGGAGGAGACACAAATGCAACTGAAGTTCTGGAAAGCCAGGAATCGAACACTGCACCCAAGATACAGAGAGTTGCTGGAGGGCACACAGGAACACTGGAGCAGAAAGATATTCAAGAACCAGGAGCCATTGATACGCTGACCATAAAACGTATTGCACTATTGGTCCTTTCTGCTTTCATCCTATATATGTGAGGTATAAACTAGAGATGAGCGCCGGAAATTTTTCGGGTTTTGTGTTTTGGTTTTGGGTTCGGTTCCGCGGCCGTGTTTTGGGTTCGACCGCGTTTTGGCAAAACCTCACCGAATTTTTTTTGTCGGATTCGGGTGTGTTTTGGATTCGGGTGTTTTTTTCAAAAAACACTAAAAAACAGCTTAAATCATAGAATTTGGGGGTCATTTTGATCCCAAAGTATTATTAACCTCAAAAACCATAATTTACACTCATTTTCAGTCTATTCTGAATACCTCACACCTCACAATATTATTTTTAGTCCTAAAATTTGCACCTAGGTCGCTGGATGACTAAGCTAAGCGACCCTAGTGGCCGACACAAACACCGGGCCCATCTAGGAGTGTCACTGCAGTGTCACGCAGGATGTCCCTTCCAAAAAACCCTCCCCAAACAGCACATGACGCAAAGAAAAAAAGAGGCGCAATGAGGTAGCTGTGTGAGTAAGATAAGCGACCCTAGTGGCCGACACAAACACCGGGCCCATCTAGGAGTGTCACTGCAGTGTCACGCAGGATGTCCCTTCCAAAAAACCCTCCCCAAACAGCACATGACGCAAAGAAAAAAAGAGGCGCAATGAGGTAGCTGTGTGAGTAAGATAAGCGACCCTAGTGGCCGACACAAACACCGGGCCCATCTAGGAGTGTCACTGCAGTGTCACGCAGGATGTCCCTTCCAAAAAACCCTCCCCAAACAGCACATGACGCAAAGAAAAAAAGAGGCGCAATGAGGTAGCTGTGTGAGTAAGATAAGCGACCCTAGTGGCCGACACAAACACCGGGCCCATCTAGGAGTGTCACTGCAGTGTCACGCAGGATGTCCCTTCCAAAAAACCCTCCCCAAACAGCACATGACGCAAAGAAAAATTAAAGAAAAAAGAGGTGCAAGATGGAATTGTCCTTGGGCCCTCCCACCCACCCTTATGTTGTATAAACAGGACATGCACACTTTAACCAACCCATCATTTCAGTGACAGGGTCTGCCACACGACTGTGACTGAAATGACGGGTTGGTTTGGATCCCCACCAAAAAAGAAGCAATTAATCTCTCCTTGCACAAACTGGCTCTACAGAGGCAAGATGTCCACCTCATCATCATCCTCCGATATATCACCGTGTACATCCCCCTCCTCACAGATTATCAATTCGTCCCCACTGGAATCCACCATCTCAGCTCCCTGTGTACTTTGTGGAGGCAATTGCTGCTGGTCAATGTCTCCACGGAGGAATTGATAATAATTCATTTTAATGAACATCATCTTCTCCACATTTTCTGGATGTAACCTCGTACGCCGATTGCTGACAAGGTGAGCGGCGGCACTAAACACTCTTTCGGAGTACACACTTGTGGGAGGGCAACTTAGGTAGAATAAAGCCAGTTTGTGCAAGGGCCTCCAAATTGCCTCTTTTTCCTGCCAGTATAAGTACGGACTGTGTGACGATTCCAACATTAAACATGTCGCAAGTAAAGCACACGTGTATCTACAGGACTACAGGAGAGGTGTAGGACTGTGCAGTGCAGATGCTGCAGCCAAGACACTGGACTTTCCATGAAATTTCCAGGAGGAGACACAAATGCAACTGAAGTTCTGGAAAGCCAGGAATCGAACACTGCACCCAAGATACAGAGAGTTGCTGGAGGGCACACAGGAACACTGGAGCAGAAAGATATTCAAGAACCAGGAGCCATTGATACGCTGACCATAAAACGTATTGCACTATTGGTCCTTTCTGCTTTCATCCTATATATGTGAGGTATAAACTAGAGATGAGCGCCGGAAATTTTTCGGGTTTTGTGTTTTGGTTTTAGGTTCGGTTCCGCGGCCGTGTTTTGGGTTCGACCGCGTTTTGGCAAAACCTCACCGAATTTTTTTTGTCGGATTCGGGTGTGTTTTGGATTCGGGTGTTTTTTTTAAAAAACACTAAAAAACAGCTTAAATCATAGAATTTGGGGGTCATTTTGATCCCAAAGTATTATTAACCTCAAAAACCATAATTTACACTCATTTTCAGTCTATTCTGAATACCTCACACCTCACAATATTATTTTTAGTCCTAAAATTTGCACCTAGGTCGCTGGATGACTAAGCTAAGCGACCCTAGTGGCCGACACAAACACCGGGCCCATCTAGGAGTGTCACTGCAGTGTCACGCAGGATGTCCCTTCCAAAAAACCCTCCCCAAACAGCACATGACGCAAAGAAAAAAAGAGGCGCAATGAGGTAGCTGTGTGAGTAAGATAAGCGACCCTAGTGGCCGACACAAACACCGGGCCCATCTAGGAGTGTCACTGCAGTGTCACGCAGGATGTCCCTTCCAAAAAACCCTCCCCAAACAGCACATGACGCAAAGAAAAAAAGAGGCGCAATGAGGTAGCTGTGTGAGTAAGATAAGCGACCCTAGTGGCCGACACAAACACCGGGCCCATCTAGGAGTGTCACTGCAGTGTCACGCAGGATGTCCCTTCCAAAAAACCTTCCCCAAACAGCACATGACACAAAGAAAAAAAGAGGCGCAATGAGGTAGCTGTGTGAGTAAGATAAGCGACCCTAGTGGCCGACACAAACACCGGGCCCATCTAGGAGTGTCACTGCAGTGTCACGCAGGATGTCCCTTCCAAAAAACCCTCCCCAAACAGCACATGACGCAAAGAAAAATTAAAGAAAAAAGAGGTGCAAGATGGAATTGTCCTTGGGCCCTCCCACCCACCCTTATGTTGTATAAACAGGACATGCACACTTTAACCAACCCATCATTTCAGTGACAGGGTCTGCCACACGACTGTGACTGAAATGACGGGTTGGTTTGGACCCCCACCAAAAAAGAAGCAATTAATCTCTCCTTGCACAAACTGGCTCTACAGAGGCAAGATGTCCACCTCATCATCATCCTCCGATATATCACCGTGTACATCCCCCTCCTCACAGATTATCAATTCGTCCCCACTGGAATCCACCATCTCAGCTCCCTGTGTACTTTGTGGAGGCAATTGCTGCTGGTCAATGTCTCCACGGAGGAATTGATTATAATTCATTTTAATGAACATCATCTTCTCCACATTTTCTGGATGTAACCTCGTACGCCGATTGCTGACAAGGTGAGCGGCGGCACTAAACACTCTTTCGGAGTACACACTTGTGGGAGGGCAACTTAGGTAGAATAAAGCCAGTTTGTGCAAGGGCCTCCAAATTGCCTCTTTTTCCTGCCAGTATAAGTACGGACTGTGTGACGTGCCTACTTGGATGCGGTCACTCATATAATCCTCCACCATTCTTTCAATGGTGAGAGAATCATATGCAGTGACAGTAGACGACATGTCCGTAATCGTTGTCAGGTCCTTCAGTCCGGACCAGATGTCAGCATCAGCAGTCGCTCCAGACTGCCCTGCATCACCGCCAGCGGGTGGGCTCGGAATTCTGAGCCTTTTCCTCGCACCCCCAGTTGCGGGAGAATGTGAAGGAGGAGATGTTGACAGGTCGCGTTCCGCTTGACTTGACAATTTTGTCACCAGCAGGTCTTTCAACCCCAGCAGACTTGTGTCTGCCGGAAAGAGAGATCCAAGGTAGGCTTTAAATCTAGGATCGAGTACGGTGGCCAAAATGTAGTGCTCTGATTTCAACAGATTGACCACCCGTGAATCCTTGTTAAGCGAATTAAGGGCTCCATCCACAAGTCCCACATGCCTAGCGGAATCGCTCCGTGTTAGCTCCTCCTTCAATGTCTCCAGCTTCTTCTGCAAAAGCCTGATGAGGGGAATGACCTGACTCAGGCTGGCAGTGTCTGAACTGACTTCACGTGTGGCAAGTTCAAAGGGCATCAGAACCTTGCACAACGTTGAAATCATTCTCCACTGCGCTTGAGACAGGTGCATTCCACCTCCTATATCGTGCTCAATTGTATAGGCTTGAATGGCCTTTTGCTGCTCCTCCAACCTCTGAAGCATATAGAGGGTTGAATTCCACCTCGTTACCACTTCTTGCTTCAGATGATGGCAGGGCAGGTTCAGTAGTTTTTGGTGGTGCTCCAGTCTTCTGTACGTGGTGCCTGTACGCCGAAAGTGTCCCGCAATTCTTCTGGCCACCGACAGCATCTCTTGCACGCCCCTGTCGTTTTTTAAAAAATTCTGCACCACCAAATTCAAGGTATGTGCAAAACATGGGACGTGCTGGAATTTGCCCATATTTAATGCACACACAATATTGCTGGCGTTGTCCGATGCCACAAATCCACAGGAGAGTCCAATTGGGGTAAGCCATTCCGCGATGATCTTCCTCAGTTGCCGTAAGAGGTTTTCAGCTGTGTGCATATTCTGGAAAGCGGTGATACAAAGCGTAGCCTGCCTAGGAAAGAGTTGGCGTTTGCGAGATGCTGCTACTGGTGCCGCCGCTGCTGTTCTTGCGGCGGGAGTCCATACATCTACCCAGTGGGCTGTCACAGTCATATAGTCCTGACCCTGCCCTGCTCCACTTG
The DNA here is from genome assembly GCF_028390025.1 of Pseudophryne corroboree. Classification (NCBI taxonomy): domain Eukaryota; kingdom Metazoa; phylum Chordata; class Amphibia; order Anura; family Myobatrachidae; genus Pseudophryne; species Pseudophryne corroboree. The sequence continues at coordinate 275,911,623 of NC_086445.1, forward strand.
TCCACATGTCCGTGGTTAAGTGGACATTGGGTACAACTGCATTTTTTAGGACACTGGTGAGTCTTTTTCTGACGTCCGTGTACATTCTCGGTATCGCCTGCCTAGAGAAGTGGAACCTAGATGGTATTTGGTAACGGGGGCACACTGCCTCAATAAATTGTCTAGTTCCCTGTGAACTAACGGCGGATACCGGACGCACGTCTAACACCAACATAGTTGTCAAGGCCTCAGTTATCCGCTTTGCAGCAGGATGACTGCTGTGATATTTCATCTTCCTCGCAAAGGACTGTTGGACAGTCAATTGCTTACTGGAAGTAGTACAAGTGGTCTTCCGACTTCCCCTCTGGGATGACCATCGACTCCCAGCAGCAACAACAGCAGCGCCAGCAGCAGTAGGCATTACACTCAAGGATGCATCGGAGGAATCCCAGGCAGGAGAGTACTCGTCAGAATTGCCAGTGACATGGCCTGCAGGACTATTGGCATTCCTGGGTAAGGAGAAAATTGACACTGAGGGAGTTGGTGGGGTGGTTTGCGTGAGCTTGGTTACAAGAGGAAGGGATTTACTGGTCAGTGGACTGCTTCCGCTGTCACCCAAAGTTTTTGAACTTGTCACTGACTTATTATGAATGCGCTGCAGGTGACGTATAAGGGAGGATGTTCCGAGGTGGTTAACGCCCTTACCCCTACTTATTACAGCTTGACAAAGGCAACACACGGCTTGACAAATGTTGTCCGCATTTCTGGTGAAATACTTCCACACCGAAGAGCTGATTTTTTTTGTATTTTGACCAGGCATGTCAATGGCCCTATTCCTCCCACGGACAACAGGTGTCTCCCCGGGTGCCTGACTTAAACAAACCACCTCACCATCAGAATCCTCCTGGTCAATTTCCTCCCCAGCGCCAGCAACACCCATATCCTCCTCATCCTGGTGTACTTCAACACTGACATCTTCAATCTGACTATCAGGAACTGGACTGCGGGTGCTCCTTCCAGCACTTGCAGGGGGCGTGCAAATGGTGGAAGGCGCATGCTCTTCACGTCCAGTGTTGGGAAGGTCAGGCATCGCAACCGACACAATTGGACTCTCCTTGTGGATTTGGGATTTCGAAGAACGCACAGTTCTTTGCGGTGCTTTTGCCAGCTTGAGTCTTTTCAGTTTTCTAGCGAGAGGCTGAGTGCTTCCATCCTCATGTGAAGCTGAACCACTAGCCATGAACATAGGCCAGGGCCTCAGCCGTTCCTTGCCACTCCGTGTGGTAAATGGCATATTGGCAAGTTTACGCTTCTCCTCCGACAATTTTATTTTAGGTTTTGGAGTCCTTTTTTTACTGATATTTGGTGTTTTGGATTTGACATGCTCTGTACTATGACATTGGGCATCGGCCTTGGCAGACGACGTTGCTGGCATTTCATCGTCTCGGCCATGACTAGTGGCAGCAGCTTCAGCACGAGGTGGAAGTGGATCTTGATCTTTCCCTAATTTTGGAACCTCAACATTTTTGTTCTCCATATTTTAATAGGCACAACTAAAAGGCACCTCAGGTAAACAATGGAGATGGATGGATACTAGTATACTTATGGATGGACTGCCGAGTGCCGACACAGAGGTAGCTACAGCCGTGGACTAACGTACTGTGTCTGCTGCTAATATAGACTGGATGATTGATAATGAGATGAAATCAATATATATATGTATGTATATATAATATCACTAGTACTGCAGCCGGACAGGTAGATAATATATTTATTAGGTAATGATGACTGATGACGGACCTGCTGGACACTGTCAGCTCAGCAGCACCGCAGACTGCTACAGTAAGCTACTATACTATAGTAGTATGTACAAAGAAGAAAGAAAAGAAAAAAACCACGGGTAGGTGGTATACAATTATGGATGGACTGCCGAGTGCCGACACAGAGGTAGCTACAGCCGTGGACTAACGTACTGTGTCTGCTGCTAATATAGACTGGATGATTGATAATGAGATGAAATCAATATATATATATGTATGTATATATAATATCACTAGTACTGCAGCCGGACAGGTAGATAATATATTTATTAGGTAATGATGACTGATGACGGACCTGCTGGACACTGTCAGCTCAGCAGTACCGCAGACTGCTACAGTAAGCTACTATACTATAGTAGTATGTACAAAGAAGAAAGAAAAAAAAAAACCACGGGTAGGTGGTATACAATTATGGATGGACTGCTGAGTGCCGACATAGAGGTAGCTACAGCCGTGGACTAACGTACTGTGTCTGCTGCTAATATAGACTGGATGATTGATAATGAGATGAAATCAATATATATATGTATGTATATATAATATCACTAGTACTGCAGCCGGACAGGTAGATAATATATTTATTAGGTAATGATGACTGATGACGGACCTGCTGGACACTGTCAGTTCAGCAGCACCGCAGACTGCTACAGTAAGCTACTATACTATAGTAGTATGTACAAAGAAGAAAGAAAGAAAAAAAACCACGGGTAGGTGGTATACAATTATGGATGGACTGCTGAGTGCCGACATAGAGGTAGCTACAGCCGTGGACTAACGTACTGTGTCTGCTGCTAATATAGACTGGATGATTGATAATGAGATGAAATCAATATATATATGTATGTATATATAATATCACTAGTACTGCAGCCGGACAGGTAGATAATATATTTATTAGGTAATGATGACTGATGACGGACCTGCTGGACACTGTCAGCTCAGCAGCACCGCAGACTGCTACAGTAAGCTACTATACTATAGTAGTATGTACAAAGAAGAAAGAAAAAAAAACCCACGGGTAGGTGGTATACAATTATGGATGGACTGCTGAGTGCCGACACAGAGGTAGCTACAGCCGTGGATTAACGTACTGTGTCTGCTGCTAATATAGACTGGATGATTGATAATGAGATGAAATCAATATATATATGTATGTATATATAATATCACTAGTACTGCAGCCGGACAGGTAGATAATATATTTATTAGGTAATGATGACTGATGACGGACCTGCTGGACACTGTCAGCTCAGCAGCACCGCAGACTGCTACAGTAAGCTACTATACTATAGTAGTATGTACAAAGAAGAAAAAAAAAACCACGGGTAGGTGGTATACAATTATGGATGGACTGCCGAGTGCCGACACAGAGGTAGCTACAGCCGTGGACAAACGTACTGTGTCTGCTGCTAATATAGACTGGATGATTGATAATGAGATGAAATCAATATATATATGTATGTATATATAATATCACTAGTACTGCAGCCGGACAGGTAGATAATATATTTATTAGGTAATGATGACTGATGACGGACCTGCTGGACACTGTCAGCTCAGCAGCACCGCAGACTGCTACAGTAAGCTACTATACTATAGTAGTATGTACAAAGAAGAAAGAAAAAAAAAAACCACGGGTAGGTGGTATACAATTATGGATGGACTGCCGAGTGCCGACACAGAGGTAGCTACAGCCGTGGGCTAACGTACTGTGTCTGCTGCTAATATAGACTGGATGATTGATAATGAGATGAAATCAATATATATATGTATGTATATATAATATCACTAGTACTGCAGCCGGACAGGTAGATAATATATTTATTAGGTAATGATGACTGATGACGGACCTGCTGGACACTGTCAGCTCAGCAGCACCGCAGACTGCTACAGTAAGCTACTATACTATAGTAGTATGTACAAAGAAGAAAGAAAAAGAAAAAACCACGGGTAGGTGGTATACAATTATGGATGGACTGCTGAGTGCCGACACAGAGGTAGCTACAGCCGTGGACTAACGTACTGTGTCTGCTGCTAATATAGACTGGATGATTGATAATGAGATGAAATCAATATATATATGTATGTATATATAATATCACTAGTACTGCAGCCGGACAGGTAGATAATATATTTATTAGGTAATGATGACTGATGACGGACCTGCTGGACACTGTCAGCTCAGCAGCACCGCAGACTGCTACAGTAAGCTACTATACTATAGTAGTATGTACAAAGAAGAAAGAAAAAAAAAAACCACGGGTAGGTGGTATACAATTATGGATGGACTGCTGAGTGCCGACACAGAGGTAGCTACAGCCGTGGACTAACGTACTGTGTCTGCTGCTAATATAGACTGGATGATTGATAATGAGATGAAATCAATATATATATGTATGTATATATAATATCACTAGTACTGCAGCCGGACAGGTAGATAATATATTTATTAGGTAATGATGACTGATGACGGACCTGCTGGACACTGTCAGCTCAGCAGCACCGCAGACTGCTACAGTAAGCTACTATACTCTATAGTAGTATGTACAAAGAAGAAAGAAAAAGAAAAAACCACGGGTAGGTGGTATACAATTATGGATGGACTGCCGAGTGCCGACACAGAGGTAGCTACAGCCGTGGACTAACGTACTGTGTCTGCTGCTAATATAGAGTCTAGACTGGATGATAAATTATTGATAATGAGATGAAATCAATATAATATCACTAGTACTGCAGCCGGACAGGTACTATATATATTTATTATGTAATGACTGATGACGGACCTGCTGGACACTGTCAGGTCAGCACAGCACCGCAGACTGCTACAGTAAGCTACTATAGTAGTATGTATAAAGAAGAATGAAAAAAAAAAAACCACGGGTAGGTGGTATACAATATTATATATATATATATTATATACAATTATATATATATATATATATATATATATATATTAAACTGGTGGTGATTGATTATTAAACTGGTGGTCACTTCAGGACAGGTCACGTTGCAACTTGCAACTAGTACTCCGAGGCCTAAGCAGACAATCACAAAATATATTATTATACTGGTGGTCAGTGTGGTCACAACAATGGCAGTGTGGCACTGACTCTGGCAGCAAAAGTGTGCACTGTACGTTATATGTACTCCTGAGTCCTGCTCTCAGACTCTAACTGCTCCCCACTGTCAGTGTCTCCCCCACAAGTCAGACAATACACTTACAGTCACACTATCTAATCTATAAATATCACTTCAGCAAGTAGTATAGTAGTATACAGTAGTACTCCTCCTAATAATGCTCCCCGAAAATACTGTGTCTCTCTCTTCTCTAAACGGAGAGGACGCCAGCCACGTCCTCTCCCTATGACTCTCAATGCACGTGTGAAAATGGCGGCGACGCGCGGCTCCTTATATAGAATCCGAGTCTCGCGATAGAATCCGAGCCTCGCGAGAATCCGACAGCGTGATGATGACGTTCGGGCGCGCTCGGGTTAGCCGAGCAAGGCGGGAAGATCCGAGCCTGCTCGGACCCGTGTAAAAAACCTGAAGTTCGGGCGGGTTCGGATTCAGAGGAACCGAACCCGCTCATCTCTAGTATAAACCGGGGAGAATTACCACCAGGATCACTGTGATGAAAAGTATCCCTATTACACATTGAGATACGTGGTATAATACGATTCAATTAGGTGGTTGGAATTCCACCATCCAAGGTACACCTTGAATTCACTGGGGTGTTACTAAAGGTGGAGGTCACAATTTATGTGAGATAATGCACTAGGAGGCGCCTATTCTCACTTATTGTCTTTTAGATTTAAAACGGTTAGCCTGAACAGCAAGCCACGGGAGAAAAGGGCTGCCACCCCATTATAACGTGGGAGTGCATTTTTAAGAAGTCCGGTTACTATAGAGGAGGGAAAAGGACATTTATCAAGCTTTAAGGAAAGGAGTAGCGCCAATACCACCCATACAATTTCTTTATATATATATATATATATATATAAAGCAACAAAGCAGCCGGCACTCCCCTTGCTGGTGTAACATCTGCTCCGGTGCCCTCCATGAGATGAGGACATCCAAACATAATGAAGAAGGTCTGGCGGCACTCGGGAGACTTTTCAACCAATAGTGAATTTAATGGAGTAACATCCAACAATTGTTTCGGGCCTCCGCCCGTCGTCAGGGAGGCCCGAAACAATTGTTGGATGTTACTCCATTAAATTCACTATTGTTGAAAAGTCTCCTGAGTGCCGCCAGACCTTCTTCATTATATATATATATATAAAGCTATAATGACGGGGGGAAAAAAGAATCATCTGGCCCTCATCAGCCAGGTGTGCCGCCCCCCAGCAAGTGCCACCCCTAGGCATATACCTCACGTGCCTAGTGGGAAATCCGCTACTGTCTAGGAGGACTGCTCTAGCTTGTGGGGGTTGTACAGTATGGTTGCTCTTGAGAAGTACATTTAATAAAGTCTGTGCTGTGTTTCTCATTTGTAGAGATTTTCTGAGAGCTATACAGTCCTCGTGCGGCAACATGCTGTTGCCTCCTTTGGGCTGTGTGGTGTAAAGTGTTACTGGATAACTTCAGTGGGCAGCATCCTGCCTATTGCACAAATCCACTTAGTGGTAAGTCATTGTGTGGTAGCCAGGTGGAGCCGGGTCCATCAGTGATTTTAAAAATATTGCACACCAGGCCGCCTCATCACATAAGCAAGCAGTTTATTCACAGTTCAGATAGGGTTATCATGACAATAACATTTAACTCCTTGTTCTCCTCTCCAGCACAATATTCATATGGATTACATCAGGTTACATCTCCTTTCATTTGCTTCACTGGCAATAACAGCATTAACAATGATGTGACAGCAATACAGTATAGTACATACCAGCGCAGTCTCTGGGAATCAGTAGTGCGGCTTCCGCAAACTGAGATTCATTTCAGTGTGCTCTCCCCCATTAGCTAGGGGCTCTATCTAAACAGGATCTCTCATGGACACGTTACTGGGGCCTTCCGCCAAACGTGGTTTCCTACCACTCACCCAGATGGTCCTCTCCCGAAGACTCACACCTCCCGTCCTGCTTCTTGGGTACCCCTGAAGGTCCTTTGTTCCTGGTTCCTTCCACTGCACTCTCACTGAAACTACTGGCTTTCATGTTACATTGCAAATATGGGCTCTCCCTCTCTTCATAGCAACACCCACACGCTGCTCTTCTCTCCATAATGCCAGGGACTGTGGAGTACCATGCTTGTTCCACAGTCCCCAGACTGCGTTTCTCCTGGTCACTAGCCTGTGCCCTCCATCTCAGTCCTCAGCTCACACTGCATTCTAGCCTGTGTTTTTTCCTTGTCCTAAATACCCCCTACACTTCCTGTCGTAACCTCCTACATGTGGCATTGTCTGCCAGAACTGGTTTTGGGGCCATAAACTCCCCCACTCACTGATAAGAATTAAAAGGCTTTTGGAACTTTCCAATATCTGCTAACATTTCAGTATGCCACATACACCCCTGCTAAAATCTTGCATGTCCACACGCAATATACCTATGAGCTTGCAAAAAGTCTAGCAAGGAACAGTCTCTTATACTCTACAGCAAGGTCAAAACATAACACACAATAAACAAGAATAATTGCAGTATACATCACACACAGTATAACAATCACATGAGCAGAAAAACATGGTATGCAAACACACAATATAACAATCACATGAAACACAAATCACATATACTGCTGCCTTTTTCCTGTGAATTACAGTCCTTGGTCACAGATGATCATGAATGTTCCAATATCTTCTGGAAATTGTGCCAAACACTTAGAACCTGCCCGTGCCGGCCCTTTCTTCCCCAGTTCGCTGGGTCAGAAGAGGTAGGTGGCTTTCATGGGCCCCTCCCAATAAAGTTTTCCCCAAATTGTCAAATAAATCTTCGGTACCGATCCTGTTCACGGACGCCAAGTTGTGGTAGCCGGGTGGAGCCGGGTCCATCAGTGATTTTAAAAGTATTGCACACCATGCCGCCTCATCACATAATCAAGCAGTTTATTCACAGTTCAGATAGGGTTATCACGACAATAACATTTTACTCCTTGTTCTCCTCTCCAGCACAATATTCAAATGGGTTACATCAGGTTGCATCTCCTTTCATTTGCTTCACTGGCAATAACAGCATTAACAATGATGTGACAGCATTACCGTATAGTACATACCCGTGCAGTCTCTGGGAATCAGTAGTGCGGCTTCCGCAAACTGAGATTCATTTCAGTGTTCTCTCCCCCATTCGCTAGGGGCTCTATCTAAATGGGATCTCTAATGGACACGTTACTGGGGGCCTTCTGCCAAACGTGGTTTCCTACCACTCACCCAGATGGTCCTCTCCGGAAGACTCACACCTCCCGTCCTGCTTCTTGGGTACCCCTGAAGGTCCTTTGTTCCCGGTTCCTTCCACTGCACTCTCCATCTCTCACTGAAACTGCTGGCTTTCCTGTTGCATTGCAAATATGGGCGCTCCCTCTCTTCATAGTAACACCCACACGCTGCTCTTCTCTCCATAATGCCAGGGACTGTGGAGTACCATGCTTGTTCCACAGTCCCCAGACTGCGTTTCTCCTGGTCACTAGTCTGTGCCCTCCATCTCAGTCCTCACACTGCATTCTAGCCTGTGTCTTTTCTTTGTCCTAAAACCCCCCTATACTTCCTATTGTAACCTCCTACATGTGGCAATGTCTGCCAGAACTGGTTTTGGGGCCATAAACTCCCCCACTCACTTATAAGAATTAAAAGGCTTTTGGAACTTTCCAATATCTGCTAACATTCCAGTATGTCACAATTGCAGTGATACTTGCATTGGTTGCCCGTGGTCAGTAGTCCGTGGCATCTGCGGTGTACCTCTGGCGGCTCCCTTGGCCTTGTGATTTCCTAATTTATTTACACATGACTGTTGCTGTCAATTTCATTTTATTAAAACTTTTTTCTTTTTGCTTAAAACTTAAATATTTTTTCCCCAAAATCAGCAGTTGCATGCCACCATCAATAAGCGCTAATTCTATTTAGATTTTTTTCCACTTTACAGAATAATGACAGGCAGTTTTGCAGAATTTTGACATATTCATTTTTGACAGATGTGTGAATGTTCAAATGCCTGTTAATTATTCCTATTATTTGTGGAAATTTAGAAATGCTTAAGGCAATGAATGTTGAGAAATGCTCAGTAAGCTGTTGAAGTTGTAAAGCGAGTCATATGACAGCATTTGGAAGCTAGGGAAAATGTAATACAGAGGAACTTGTAGGATTTAGGTCATATTTAGCAGAGGCCTGGTTTTCTTGACTAAAGACAATTTGGAATATTTGTGCATCAATGCATATGTGTTTCTATAATGGGTGCAGTGTGTGCTGTGCACATGGGCCCTGGGTCCAGGGGGCCACAACGTACACCATGCACCCATATATTATACTTACCGGAGTCCCGCGCCCATTTCTGAGAGATAGGTGCATTAGAGATGTACAAAGGAACAAGGCGTAGGCCCCATGTTCCTGAAGCGGAGACCTGCGCATGCACTGTAGAATCTGGCGGGGGCCTGCAATGGAGGCTGCGAGGGGGTCCTTTCCTCTCTTAAAACACCCCTTCATCAATGGTTGCAATAATAATATACTGTATATAGTTATTGGCTACTGAGCAAAGAAGAAAGCTATTCTGGGGGAATTCAAGTGCCTACGGTAATTTACAGCGGGCTAACTGATCACTCGGATCCCCCCAAAAAATACATAAAAAGTGCCCCGTGTCACAGTCATTGCAACACATAAGCCCATAAACTTATCATGGATCATATGTGTTTTTGGCCAAAAAGTTATTTTTTGGAGGCTTAAAAATGGGCTCTGATTGGATTGTCGCCACTCCCCCCCCCCCCCCCCCAAAAAAAAAGAAAGCTATAAAGTTCCATTTTTATTGCCTGAAACAAAATTTGAGACTAATTGAACCACCCACCTCCACCCCCTTTCTGTTTGAATATACAGTATGTGCCCTCTAAAATAAGAACATTATTTTAAAGTAACCCATAAATAGAATTACATTTCCAGTAGCTTAATCAAGCCTGGTGACAAGGGTGGTTACCGCCATCATGTGGTTTGGCCCAGCCAATGCTCATATTAATGACATCGTGATGTCATTATACAGCGCCAGCCCTTCACTGTCTGCCCTTGCTGCCACGGCCTGGCCCCCTAAGAAAAAGAGCAGCCAGGAAGTGAAGCCACGTGCGCAGAGTCTGTGAGGCAGTCGCAGCAGTCCCACCGCCATTTACTCCTTACAGACACCTTCCCTGGCTGGCAGTGCGGCACAGCAGAAGAGTGAAAAGAAAACTGATTGGTGGTAACTCAAGTGACTGAAGTCAATAACAGCAGCACTCAGCTTGGCAGTCACAGTACCACTGGTTGCATTTTCTGCATTTCTCTGTATTGTAGATGAGTGTAGCAAGGACTTCCCACTCATCTGTCTGTGTGTGCCTGTGTCTGTCTCTCTATGTGCACCAGGCTCTGTCTCTCTATGTGCACCAGGCTCTGTCTCTCTTTGTGCGCCAGGCTCTGTCTCTCTATGTGCACCAGGCTCTGTCTCTCTTTGTGCGCCAGGCTCTGTCTCTCTATGTGCACCAGGCTCTGTCTCTCTTTGTGCGCCAGGCTCTTTCTCTCTATGTGCATCAGGCTCTGTCTCTCTATGTGCACCAGGCTCTGTCTCTCTATGTGCATCAGGCTCTGTCTCTCTATGTGCACCAGGCTCTGTCTCTCTATGTGCACCAGGCTCTGTCTCTCTTTGTGCGCCAGGCTCTGTCTCTCTATGTGCGCCAGGCTCTGTCTCTCTATGTGCACCAGGCTCTGTCTCTCTATGTGCGCCAGGCTCTGTCTCTCTATTTGCGCCAGGCTCTGTCTCTCTATGTGCGCCAGGCTCTGTCTCTCTATGTGCGCCAGGCTCTGTCTCTGTATGTGCACCAGGCTCTGTCTCTCTATGTGCACCAGGCCCTGTCTCTCTTTGTGCGCCAGGCTCTGTCTCTCTATGTGCGCCAGGCTCTGTCTCTGTATGTGCACCAGGCTCTGTCTCTCTATGTGCACCAGGCTCTGTCTCTCTTTGTGCGCCAGGCTCTGTCTCTCTATGTGTGCCAGGCTCTGTCTCTCTATGTGCGCCAGGCTCTGTCTCTGTATGTGCACCAGGCTCTGTCTCTCTATGTGCGCCAGGCTCTGTCTCTCTATGTGCGCCAGGCTCTGTCTCTGTATGTGCACCAGGCTCTGTCTCTCTATGTGCACCAGGCTCTGTCTCTCTTTGTGCACCAGGCTCTGTCTCCCACTGTATATCAGTCTCTCTATGTGCGCCAGGCTCTGTTTCTCTATGTGCGCCAGGCTCTGTCTCTGTATGTGCACCAGGCTCTGTCTCTCTATGTGCACCAGGCTCTGTCTCTCTATGTGCGCCAGGCTCTGTCTCTCTATGTGCGCCAGGCTCTGTCTCTGTATGTGCACCAGGCTCTGTCTCTCTATGTGCACCAGGCTCTGTCTCTCTATGTGCACCAGGCTCTGTCTCTCTTTGTGCACCAGGCTCTGTCTCCCACTGTATATCAGTCTCTCTATGTGCGCCAGGCTCTGTTTCTCTATGTGCGCCAGGCTCTGTCTCTGTATGTGCACCAGGCTCTGTCTCTCTATGTGCGCCAGGCTCTGTCTCTCTATGTGCGCCAGGCTCTGTCTCTGTATGTGCACCAGGCTCTGTCTCTCTATGTGCGCCAGGCTCTGTCTCTCTATGTGCGCCAGGCTCTGTCTCTCTATGTGCACCAGGCTCTGTCTCTCTATGTGCACCAGGCTCTGTCTCTCTATTTGCGCCAGGCTCTGTCTCTCTATGTGCGCCAGGCTCTGTCTCTCTATGTGCGCCAGGCTCTGTCTCTGTATGTGCACCAGGCTCTGTCTCTCTATGTGCACCAGGCCCTGTCTCTCTTTGTGCGCCAGGCTCTGTCTCTCTATGTGCGCCAGGCTCTGTCTCTGTATGTGCACCAGGCTCTGTCTCTCTATGTGCACCAGGCTCTGTCTCTCTTTGTGCGCCAGGCTCTGTCTCTCTATGTGTGCCAGGCTCTGTCTCTCTATGTGCGCCAGGCTCTGTCTCTGTATGTGCACCAGGCTCTGTCTCTCTATGTGCGCCAGGCTCTGTCTCTCTATGTGCGCCAGGCTCTGTCTCTGTATGTGCACCAGGCTCTGTCTCTCTATGTGCACCAGGCTCTGTCTCTCTTTGTGCACCAGGCTCTGTCTCCCACTGTATATCAGTCTCTCTATGTGCGCCAGGCTCTGTTTCTCTATGTGCGCCAGGCTCTGTCTCTGTATGTGCACCAGGCTCTGTCTCTCTATGTGCGCCAGGCTCTGTCTCTCTATGTGCGCCAGGCTCTGTCTCTGTATGTGCACCAGGCTCTGTCTCTCTATGTGCGCCAGGCTCTGTCTCTCTATGTGCACCAGGTTCTGTCTCTCTATGTGCACCAGGCTCTGTCTCTCTTTGTGCGCCAGGCTCTGTCTCTGTATGTGCACCAGGCTCTGTCTCTCTATGTGCACCAGGCTCTGTCTCTCTATGTGCACCAGGCTCTGTCTCTCTATGTGCACCAGGCTCTGTCTCTCTTTGTGCGCCAGGCTCTGACTCTGTATGTGCACCAGGCCTGTCTCTCTTTGTGCGCCAGGCTCTGTCTCTCTATGTGCACCAGGCACTGTCTCTCTTTGTGCGCCAGGCTCTGTCTCTCTATGTGCGCCAGGCTCTGTCTCTGTATGTGCACCAGGCTCTGTCTCTCTATGTGCGCCAGGCTCTGTCTCTGTATGTGCACCAGGCTCTGTCTCTCTATGTGCGCCAGGCTCTTTCTCTCTATGTGCACCAGGCTCTGTCTCTGTATGTGCACCAGGCTCTGTCTCTCTTTGTGCGCCAGGCTCTGTCTCTCTATGTGCACCAGACTCGGTCTCTCTTTGTGCGCCAGGCTCTGTCTCTCTATGTGCACCAGGCTCTGTCTCTCTTTGTGCACCAGGCACTGTCTCTCTATGTGCACCAGGCTCTGTCTCTCTATGTGCACCAGGCTCAGTCTCTCTTTGTGCGCCAGGCTCTGTCTCTGTATGTGCACCAGGGTCTGTCTCTGTATGTGCACCAGGCTCTGTCTCTCTATGTGCACCAGGCTCTGTCTCTCTTTGTGCGCCAGGCTCTGTCTCCCACTGTATATCAGTCTCTCTATGTGCACCAGGCTCTGTCTCTCTATGTGCATCAAGCTCTGTCTCCCGCTGTATATCAGTCTTTCTGTGTGCGCCAAGCTCTGTCTCTCTGTGTGCGCCAGGCTCTGTCTCTCTGTGTGCGCCAGGATCTGTCTCTGTATGTGCACCAGTCTCTGTCTCTCTATGTGCACCAGGCTCGGTCTCTGTATGTGCACCAGGCTCTGTCTCTCTATGTGCGCCAGGCTCTGTCTCTCTATGTGCACCAGGCTCTGTATCTCTATGTGCACCAGGCTCTGTCTCTCTTTGTGCGCCAGGCTTTGTCTCTCTATGTGCGCCAGGCTCTGTCTCTCTTTGTGCGCCAGGCTCTGTCTCTCTATGTGCACCAGGCTCTGTCTCTCTTTGTGCACCAGGCACTGTCTCTCTATGTGCACCAGGCTCTGTCTCTCTATGTGCGCCAGGCTCTGTCTCTCTATGTGCACCAGGCTCTGTCTCTCTATGTGCACCAGGCTCTGTCTCTGTATGTGCACCAGGCTCTGTCTCTCTATGTGCACCAGGCTCTGTCTCTCTATGTGCACCAGGCTCTGTCTCTCTATGTGCGCCAGGCTCTGTCTCTCTATGTGCACCAGGCTCTGTCTCTCTATGTGCGCCAGGCTCTGTCTCTCTATTTGCGCCAGGCTCTGTCTCTCTATGTGCGCCAGGCTCTGTCTCTCTATGTGCGCCAGGCTCTGTCTCTGTATGTGCACCAGGCTCTGTCTCTCTATGTGCACCAGGCCCTGTCTCTCTTTGTGCGCCAGGCTCTGTCTCTCTATGTGCGCCAGGCTCTGTCTCTGTATGTGCACCAGGCTCTGTCTCTCTATGTGCACCAGGCTCTGTCTCTCTTTGTGCGCCAGGCTCTGTCTCTCTATGTGTGCCAGGCTCTGTCTCTCTATGTGCGCCAGGCTCTGTCTCTGTATGTGCACCAGGCTCTGTCTCTCTATGTGCGCCAGGCTCTGTCTCTCTATGTGCGCCAGGCTCTGTCTCTGTATGTGCACCAGGCTCTGTCTCTCTATGTGCACCAGGCTCTGTCTCTCTTTGTGCACCAGGCTCTGTCTCCCACTGTATATCAGTCTCTCTATGTGCGCCAGGCTCTGTTTCTCTATGTGCGCCAGGCTCTGTCTCTGTATGTGCACCAGGCTCTGTCTCTCTATGTGCACCAGGCTCTGTCTCTCTATGTGCGCCAGGCTCTGTCTCTCTATGTGCGCCAGGCTCTGTCTCTGTATGTGCACCAGGCTCTGTCTCTCTATGTGCACCAGGCTCTGTCTCTCTATGTGCACCAGGCTCTGTCTCTCTTTGTGCACCAGGCTCTGTCTCCCACTGTATATCAGTCTCTCTATGTGCGCCAGGCTCTGTTTCTCTATGTGCGCCAGGCTCTGTCTCTGTATGTGCACCAGGCTCTGTCTCTCTATGTGCGCCAGGCTCTGTCTCTCTATGTGCGCCAGGCTCTGTCTCTGTATGTGCACCAGGCTCTGTCTCTCTATGTGCGCCAGGCTCTGTCTCTCTATGTGCGCCAGGCTCTGTCTCTCTATGTGCACCAGGCTCTGTCTCTCTATGTGCACCAGGCTCTGTCTCTCTATTTGCGCCAGGCTCTGTCTCTCTATGTGCGCCAGGCTCTGTCTCTCTATGTGCGCCAGGCTCTGTCTCTGTATGTGCACCAGGCTCTGTCTCTCTATGTGCACCAGGCCCTGTCTCTCTTTGTGCGCCAGGCTCTGTCTCTCTATGTGCGCCAGGCTCTGTCTCTGTATGTGCACCAGGCTCTGTCTCTCTATGTGCACCAGGCTCTGTCTCTCTTTGTGCGCCAGGCTCTGTCTCTCTATGTGTGCCAGGCTCTGTCTCTCTATGTGCGCCAGGCTCTGTCTCTGTATGTGCACCAGGCTCTGTCTCTCTATGTGCGCCAGGCTCTGTCTCTCTATGTGCGCCAGGCTCTGTCTCTGTATGTGCACCAGGCTCTGTCTCTCTATGTGCACCAGGCTCTGTCTCTCTTTGTGCACCAGGCTCTGTCTCCCACTGTATATCAGTCTCTCTATGTGCGCCAGGCTCTGTTTCTCTATGTGCGCCAGGCTCTGTCTCTGTATGTGCACCAGGCTCTGTCTCTCTATGTGCGCCAGGCTCTGTCTCTCTATGTGCGCCAGGCTCTGTCTCTGTATGTGCACCAGGCTCTGTCTCTCTATGTGCGCCAGGCTCTGTCTCTCTATGTGCACCAGGTTCTGTCTCTCTATGTGCACCAGGCTCTGTCTCTCTTTGTGCGCCAGGCTCTGTCTCTGTATGTGCACCAGGCTCTGTCTCTCTATGTGCACCAGGCTCTGTCTCTCTATGTGCACCAGGCTCTGTCTCTCTATGTGCACCAGGCTCTGTCTCTCTTTGTGCGCCAGGCTCTGACTCTGTATGTGCACCAGGCCTGTCTCTCTTTGTGCGCCAGGCTCTGTCTCTCTATGTGCACCAGGCACTGTCTCTCTTTGTGCGCCAGGCTCTGTCTCTCTATGTGCGCCAGGCTCTGTCTCTGTATGTGCACCAGGCTCTGTCTCTCTATGTGCGCCAGGCTCTGTCTCTCTATGTGCACCAGGCTCTGTCTCTCTATGTGCGCCAGGCTCTTTCTCTCTATGTGCACCAGGCTCTGTCTCTGTATGTGCACCAGGCTCTGTCTCTCTTTGTGCGCCAGGCTCTGTCTCTCTATGTGCACCAGACTCGGTCTCTCTTTGTGCGCCAGGCTCTGTCTCTCTATGTGCACCAGGCTCTGTCTCTCTTTGTGCACCAGGCACTGTCTCTCTATGTGCACCAGGCTCTGTCTCTCTATGTGCACCAGGCTCAGTCTCTCTTTGTGCGCCAGGCTCTGTCTCTGTATGTGCACCAGGGTCTGTCTCTGTATGTGCACCAGGCTCTGTCTCTCTATGTGCACCAGGCTCTGTCTCTCTTTGTGCGCCAGGCTCTGTCTCCCACTGTATATCAGTCTCTCTATGTGCACCAGGCTCTGTCTCTCTATGTGCATCAAGCTCTGTCTCCCGCTGTATATCAGTCTTTCTGTGTGCGCCAAGCTCTGTCTCTCTGTGTGCGCCAGGCTCTGTCTCTCTGTGTGCGCCAGGATCTGTCTCTGTATGTGCACCAGTCTCTGTCTCTCTATGTGCACCAGGCTCGGTCTCTGTATGTGCACCAGGCTCTGTCTCTCTATGTGCGCCAGGCTCTGTCTCTCTATGTGCACCAGGCTCTGTATCTCTATGTGCACCAGGCTCTGTCTCTCTTTGTGCGCCAGGCTTTGTCTCTCTATGTGCGCCAGGCTCTGTCTCTCTTTGTGCGCCAGGCTCTGTCTCTCTATGTGCACCAGGCTCTGTCTCTCTTTGTGCACCAGGCACTGTCTCTCTATGTGCACCAGGCTCTGTCTCTCTATGTGCGCCAGGCTCTGTCTCTCTATGTGCACCAGGCTCTGTCTCTCTATGTGCACCAGGCTCTGTCTCTGTATGTGCACCAGGCTCTGTCTCTCTATGTGCACCAGGCTCTGTCTCTCTATGTGCACCAGGCTCTGTCTCTCTTTGTGCGCCAGGCTCTGTCTCCCACTGTATATCAGTCTCTCTATGTGCGCCAGGCTCTTCTCTCTATATGCACCAAGCTCTGTCTCCCGCTGTATATCAGTCTTTATGTGTGCGCCAAGCTATGTCTCTCTGTGTGCGCCAGGCTCTGTCTCTCTGTGTGCGCCAGGCTCTGTCTCTCTGTCTGCACTAGGCTCTGTCTCTCGCTGTATGCCAGGCTCTGTCTCTCGCTGTGCATCAGGCTCTGTCTCTGTGTGCTCCAGGCTCTGTCTCTCTCTGTGTACTCCAGTCTCTGTCTCTCTCTCTGTGCTCCAGTCTCTGTCTCTTGCTGTGCGCCAGTCTGTCTCTCTGTGTGCGCCAATCTCTATCTCTCTGTGTGCGCCAGTCTTTGTCTCTCTATGTGCGCCAGGCTCTGTCTCTTGCTGTGTGCCAGGCTCTGTCTGTGTCTGTGCCAGTCTTTGTCTCACTACGTTTATGTCAGCCTATCTGTCTGGCTTCTCTTCATTCTCTCTAGGAGTATGATTGTGCTCCTCTAAGTGGGGGTCGACCCCCAGAGATATCAGTGTACAGGGCCCCGGGATTTCTGTTGCCGACCCTGAGCTTAATGTTATATCTCAGTAACACTGTTTAACAAAATGACCTGACATACAGGGCTGTCTTAACAGCAATGTAGGCCCCTGGGCTAAGCAATGCAAGGCCCCTACCCATCCTCCAGTGGATGGGGTGGGGGGTGCCAGTGGCGTAAGTTTGTCCCAGTTGCCCGGAGGCAAGATAAATATTGATGCTTCCTCCCTTATATTTAGATAAATGTGTGATAAATATTGGTGCCCCCCCTTATATTTAGATAAGTGTGTGTGTGTGTGTGTGTGTGTGTGTGTGTGTGTGTGTATGGAGTGTTCTGAAAAAAAAAATGTATATACTGTATATATGCACATTTCATTGTCTTTTATTTTAGATCACACATTTCTCAGCAGCCATACCCAGGATTAGAACCCATGACCTGTTACACTGACAGCAGACACTTTACTGATGGAGCTATTTGTCCTGTACAGTAAGCATGAGAATTCTAACTATATGAGTTAAAAGTAACTTCATAGTTAGAATTCTCATATTTCTTATTCAGGAGCAAACAGCTCCCATTCTGGTGTCACAGAATGGGAGGAGAGGTGCCCCCCTTCAGAGCAGGAGTCCGGCGGCATATGACTCAGTTGCCTCCCAGAGTTACGCCTCTGGGGAGTGCCATCAGCAACAGCTTTGATGTCCTGCGGGCGGTAGGGGGTGTTCTATTTTCCGCTCAGCATGTAGAATCTGGAGCAGTAATTTCTGCTAATCACTCCTTTACTGCACAGATGGTGGGAGATAGGGTGGCAGGGAGAACACTAACCTGTAGAAGGGGGCATTGGGCTGAATGAATGGGCCCCGGTACATTACTTCTCAGGTGGTAGGGGGTGTTTAATATGCAGGAGAGGTGTGGATGTTGGAGTGGGCTTAATATTCATCATTTTCTGATGGCATGGCAGCTTGCTTGACTGCAGATATCTGCGGTTCCTGCAAATAGATTTCTTAGCTTTCAATGGGAGAAACAAACTAGAGAGTCCGACCTTTAAGAAGGTACTGGGGACTTGGGGATCAGAGTTCAGGAACCAGAGAAATCCACTGATGAAAATAAAAAACTGCATACCAGGTGTCTGGAGCTGGAGCAGGGACCAGCTGCTGGAAGGCTGATATCTCTGGTTCTGGGCATAGTAGAGAAAAGCTGGCAGTGTCCACAGAAAGGGAAGAGTCCCATATTTTGTAGTATACCTGGGAAAAAACTCTAAGTCACACAGAACCCGAGATATCTGGCTAGTATGGGCAAAACTGCTTTGAAGTCTGATATCTCCGGTTCCCCAGGGACGATTTTCAATAATCTGGTACCCAGAGCCGGCCCTAACCAATATGATGCCCTAGGCAAGATTTTGGCTGGTGCCCCCTAGCACCACCGCTGGTTCCGCCTCTGACCTTGCATCTCTTTCCCAGCACCATCACCCCTCACCCATAGCAGTCCTTATTTTGGTGTTTGTACCCCTTATATTTTAAATAGGAACAGTTCGCACATTTGGCGCACAGCCCTAAAGGGGGGGTGTTTTTGCTGGCAAGGGGCATGGCCACACAATAGTAACCCCAATTCCAATTATGCCACACAGTACTGCAACTTTATTCACATTTGATCATGCGATAGTGTCCATAATTCATATTACATCCCACAGTAGTATCACTTTACCTTATAAACATTACTCCTCACAGTAGAGCCCCTTATTCACATTACATCACACTGAATTGCTCCCTATTCACATTACACCACACCCTATTGCTCTTTATTCACATTAGACGACACAGTAGTGCCCTTTCTATACGCAATGCCACATAGTACAGCACCTTATACACATAATGCCACACATTAGTAATGCATTTATACACATAATTCCACACAATAATGCCCCTTACACATATGTGACACATTATTAATGTCCTTATAAAAATAATGTGCCTTACACATTATGACAACCTTTATTAATGCCCTTATACACATAATGTCCCTTACACATATGCCACACATTATTAATGCCTTTATACACATAATGACACACATAGTGCCCCCTACACATTTGCTGCACATTATTAGTGCCCCTATACACATAATGACACACATACAGTAGTACCCTGTTACACATATGCCGCACATTATTAATGCTCTTATACACATGATGACACACATAGTGCCCCTTACACATATGTTGCACATTATTAATGCATTTTTACATGACACACATAATGCTCCTTACACATATTCCGAACATTACTGCACAACCAATCCACTCACATGCACACACTGCCACTAACACTGTGACCTCTGCTCTGCTTGGACACAGATGTGTCCTCATAAATCTTGCCTCAATGCTAACGTCGGGCAGCTTTTTTTATGAAAATGCATCTTATTTGCATTGCTATGCAGCTAGGATGCACAAGCAGCTTCTGCTGATTAAAATGATATGCAGCATGCCTATATACTGTGTGAGACTGTGGCTGTATCTGCATATGAAATGCTACACACAGAATATAGGCATGCCACATATAATTTTAATCAGCAGAAGCTACTGATGCCCCTAGGCATATCAAATGCCCTAGGCAATTGCCTAGTTTGCCTATGCCTATGGCCGGCTCTGCTGGTACCCCTGGAAAAAGGGAAGCCTCAGCTATCAGCCTGGGGCCCTTAGACTCCTGGGCCTCTTGGGCAACTGCCAATTGAGCCCATATGAATAGATGCCCATGCTAACATATGTGTCACACATAACTGATAAATGTAGAATAATTCAACTGTGTATGATAAATTAGGAACAGTCAAGTACCTTGTGTTGCTAGTCAACCTAGATTGCTACTTTATATGGATTTATAGCTGTACCTTTTGTCTCTTTCGATTTCTCTCGTTCAGTGAGTTCTGCATAATGAAAGTAATTTGTTACATCATTTTCTAATGGCAAACATAAAGGTGCAATTCTTTTTTGTTAGCCCAGGGTTGAATGTAATCAGTGTCCATCTGTTTCTACAGAGGCAACCCTTAGGGTGCATACACACGGTGAGATTCGGACTTATCCGATTCTCACCGTGCGACAGGGGGCCGGGTCGGCACTTAGCCAGTATCGCAAGCACATAATGAGTGTGCTTGCGATGCTGGCTATGTGCGATGTCAATCCTGACTATCTCTTCTATAGAGATAGCCAGGATTGACTTGCCTGCACAGCCTATTTTTTCTGCCGATGCCGACCGCGCGGGGCCGCGCATCGGCATCGGATCGGGATCGCAAGGTGACTGTCACCTTACGATCTGCACTATCTTTTCTTCCGATTCTGACTATATAGTCAGAATCGGAAGAAAATATCTTACCGTGTGTACACACCTTTACAGGGATCGCCAAAGCCAAGAGAATCACTGTCGCATAAAAGAAAATACAAGTCATCGCATTAAGCTTCTGTTTATTCATCTTCCTTCAAAGACCTAAAATGATCTGTGCAATCCTTAAACGATGGAAACATGAGATTACAGTTGATGACCATGTCTGCAACTACAATAGTCAGTTTGTTTAAAATAATGATTCCTTTGGGTCAGCAAATGACTCTTCTCATGGGAAAAAAACATTTGTTTTTTCCATTTATACTATCCTTTACATTTTTTATTTATATTTTTCAAATTCAAGAGGTATTTTCCTTTCCGCTGCTATTTAATCTGCAGAAATGGGAAGCCAAATAGTCATATGATATAATTTATCTAGCAAAGAATCCTGCTTCAAATCATGTTACAGTCCTTATTAACCAGAAACCTGAACCAATGCATCAGAGAATTCCTGAATAACTGAATACCTCACTTAAGACCACTCACAAGCAAATTAGAAAATGTTTACGCAGCCTCAGTTGCACACTCAGCGTACATGAATAGAATGATGAAAGTATGAAAGATATGAGAACTCCCATGTTAATTTACAGTTCCTACAATGAGAAAAAGCTATTTCATTCAATATGCACACACAAGATGACCACTTATGAAATCCAAGAAACAAATAACTCTCTCCCAAGTTGTCTCACTGTGGCAAGAGATAACCAGTCAGTAGCAATGATCAGTGTTTCCCAACCTCCCCTACAGTCCTGATTTTAAGGATAATGTGCTTGACTTAATTAGTACCTTAGTAATTTTAATTTAACAAACAGTGCTCAGTAATGGATATCCTTAAAACTGGGACTGTATGAGAGCTTAGAGGACCGAGCCTGGGAAAGACTGGTATAGACAACAATTATTAGCTGTAATATGCCTGCTTTGAACAATAATTTAATCATGGAGTACTTATGTTAGCATAAACGTGTGCAGTAATACATTACACTATTACAAGCTGATGTCTCCTGCTGCAGTAGTGATCTGAGCTGTGTCCTAGGATGCAGAATTAGATCAAAGCACCCACCATTGGGCAGTTTATGGTACCTAGGGTGCATAGAAAGCACCTGTTGCAGAGGCCAGGAAATCTCCATCCTACAACGGAGATCCCTTGCTTCTTCCCGGCCACTAAATGGAAACACCATCAGACTGTCAATCAATGACAGTCTGACACCGGCCTGTGTCCCATACCACAGGACCCGATCACGCAAGGTACTTTGCGATGATTGTCTCAGGTGCAGCCGCACCTGAATGACCCACACAGTGCAAAGACAGTTTAGTAGAAAAACAAATAGCACAAAAATGATAAACACAAAAATAAGCAACTATATGCAATAATGTGGCTCAGAGAAACCAACCATCCAAACAATGTCCATTCACTGGGGTATATTTACTAAAATTCGTAATTTCCCGACTGAGGTTAAAGTTCAATCACAAATGACATCGAAAGTGTAAAGTTGCAACTTTTTGAATTTATTACAACTAATTTACTAAGCTGTCGTATTCTGCATTTTCGTATTTACCGATGTCAATGTCATTCGTTTTTTTTTTTGCAGTGTTTTACGTGAGTGACTTGTAAAACACTGCCGACTTTAACACAATGAATCTCGGCCGGATCTGAGAGATCCGTGCTGGGCTTCATTGTGCACCTTTATTAAATTAGAAATCATTGTTAAAATCTAAAAAAAAAATGAGTGGGGTCCCCCCTCCTAAGCCAAACCAGCCTCGGGCTCTTTGAGCCGGTCCTGGTTGAAAGAATATGGGGAAAAAAATGTCAGGGGTTCCCCCATATTTAAACAACCAGCACCGGGCTCTGCGCCTGGTACTGGTTCCAAAAATACGGGGGACAAAAAGCGTAGGGGTCCCCCGTATTTCTGAAACCAGCACCGGGCTCCACTAGCCAGATACATAATGCCACAGCCGGGGGACACTTTTATCTAGGTCCCTGCGGCCCTGGCATTACATAACCAACTAGTCACCCCTGGCCGGGGTACCCTGGAGGAGTGGGGACCCCTTCAATCAAGGGGTCCCCCCCTCCAGTCACCCAAGGGCCAGGGGTGAAGCCCGAGGCTGTCCCCCCCATCCAAGGGCTGCGGATGGGGGGCTGATAGCCTTTTTGTCAAAAAATGAATATTGTTTTTAGTAGCAGTACTACAAGTCCCAGCAAGCCTCCCCCGCATGCTGGTACTTGGAGAACCACAAGTACCAGCATGCGGTGGAAAACCGGGCCCGCTGGTACCTGTAGTACTACTACTAAAAAAATGACCCCAATAAAAACAGAAGACACACACCTTGAAAGTAAAAGTTTAATACATATATCCACACCTCCATATACACATACTTACCTATGTTCACACGAGGGTCGGTCCTCTTCTCCATGTAGAATCCATGGTGTACCTGCTGAAAAAATTATACTCACAAAATCCAGTGTAGATGGCTCCTCTTTTTCTCAATTTGTAATCCTGGTACTTTGCAAAATATCAAAACGGACACCCGACCTCGCACTGAAAGGGGCCCCATGTTTTCACATGGGACCCCTTTCCCCGAATGCCAGGAACCCCCCCTGACTTCTGTCTAAGAGGGTTCCATCAGCCAATCAGGGAGCGCCACGTTGTGGCACCCTCCTGATTGGCTGTGTGCTCCTGTAGTGTATGACAGGCAGCACACGGCAGTGTTACAATGTAGCGCCTATGCGCTCCATTGTAACCAATGGTGGGAACTTTGTGGTCAGCGGTTGACCGAAAGTAACCTCACCGCTGACCACAAAGTTCCCACCATTGGTTACAATGGAGCGCATAGGCGCTACATTGTAACACTGCCGTGTGCTGCCTGTCATACACTACAGGAGCACACAGCCAATCAGGAGGGTGCCACAACGTGGCGCTCCCTGATTGGCTGATGGAACCCTCTTAGACAGAAGTCAGGGGGGGTTCCTGGCATTTGGGGAAAGGGGTCCCATGTGAAAACATGGGGCCCCTTTCAGTGCGAGGTCGGGTGTCCGTTTTGTTATTTTGCAAAGTACCAGGATTACAAATAGAAAAGAAGAGGAGCCATCTACACTGGATTTTGTGAGTATAATTTTTTCCAACAGGTACCCCATGGATTCTACATGGAGAAGAGGACCGACCCTCGTGTGAACATAGGTAAGTATGTGTATATGGAGGTGTGGATGTATGTATTAAACTTTTACTTTCAAGGTGTGTGTCTTCTGTTTTTATTGGGGTATTTTTTTAGTAGTAGTACTACAGGTACCAGCGGGCCCGGTTTTCCACCGCATGCTGGTACTTTTGGTTCTCCAAGTACCAGCTTGCGGGGGAGGCTTGCTGGGACTTGTAGTACTGCTACTAAAAACAATATTCAATTGTTGACAAAAAGGCTATCAGCCTCCCATCCGCAGCCCTTGAATGGGGGACAGCTTCGGGCTTCACCACTGGCCCTTGGGTGGCTGGAGGGGGGGGACCCCTTGATTGAAGGGGTCCCCACTCCTCCAGGGTACCCCGGCCAGGGGTGACTAGTTGGTTATGTAATGCCAGGGCCGCAGGGACCTAGATAAAAGTGTCCCCCGGCTGTGGCATTATGTATCTGGCTAGTGGAGCCCGGTGCTGGTTTCAGAAATACGGGGGACCCCTACGCTTTTTGTCCCCCGTATTTTTGGAACCAGGACCAGGCGCAGAGCCCGGTGCTGGTTGTTTAAATATGGGGGAACCCCTATCATTTTTTCCCCCATATTTCTCTGACGTCCTAGTGGATGCTGGGGACTCCGTAAGGACCATGGGGGATAGCGGCTCCGCAGGAGACTGGGCACAAAAGTAAAGCTTTAGAACTACCTGGTGTGCACTGGCTCCTCCCCCTATGACCCTCCTCCAAGCCTCAGTTAGATTTTTGTGCCCGAACGAGAAGGGTGCACACTAGGTGGCTCTCCTGAGCTGCTTAGTGAAAAGTTTAGTTTTAGGTTTTTTATGTTCAGTGAGACCTGCTGGCAACAGGCTCACTGCATCGAGGGACTAAGGGGAGAAGAAGCGAACTCACCTGCGTGCAGAGTGGATTGGGCTTCTTAGGCTACTGGACATTAGCTCCAGAGGGACCGATCACAGGCCCAGCCATGGATAGGTCCCAGAGCCGCGCCGCCGGCCCCCTTACAGAGCCAGAAGACAGAAGAGGTCCGGAAAATCGGCGGCAGAAGACGTCCTGTCTTCAACAAGGTAGCGCATAGCACTGCAGCTGTGCGCCATTGCTCTCAGCACACTTCACACTCCGGTCACTGAGGGTGCAGGGCGCTGGGGGGGGGCGCCCTGAGACGCAATAAAAACACCTTGGATGGCAAAAAAATGCATCACATATAGCTCCTGGGCTATATGGATGAATTTAACCCCTGCCAGAATACACAGAAAAACGGGAGATAAGGCCGCCGAGAAGGGGGCGGAGCCTATCTCCTCAGCACACTGGCGCCATTTTCCCTCACAGCTCCGTTGGAGGGAAGCTCCCTGGCTCTCCCCTGCAGTCACTACACTACAGAAAGGGTTAAAAAAGAGAGGGGGGCACTAATTACGCGCAGTATTAAAAATACAGCAGCTATAAGGGGAAAAACACTTATATAAGGTTATCCCTGTATATATATAGCGCTCTGGTGTGTGCTGGCAAACTCTCCCTCTGTCTCCCCAAATGGCTAGTGGGGTCCTGTCCTCTATCAGAGCATTCCCTGTGTGTGTGCTGTGTGTCGGTACGTTTGTGTCGACATGTATGAGGAGAAAAATGATGTGGAGACGGAGCAGATTGCCTGTAATAGTGATGTCACCCCCTAGGGGGTCGACACCTGAGTGTATGAACTGTTGGAAGGAATTACGTGACAGTGTCAGCTCTGTATAAAAGACAGTGGTTGACATGAGACAGCCGGCTACTCAGCTTGTGCCTGTCCAGACGTCTCATAGGCCGTCAGGGGCTCTAAAGCGCCCGTTACCTCAGATGGCAGATATAGACGCCGACACGGATACTGACTCCAGTGTCGACGGTGAAGAGACAAATGTGACTTCCAGTAGGGCCACACGTTACATGATTGAGGCAATGAAAAATGTTTTACACATTTCTGATAATACGAGTACCACCAAAAAGGGGTATTATGTTCGGTGAGGAAAAACTACCTGTAGTTTTCCTGAATCTGAGAAATTAAATGAGGTGTGTGATGATGCGTGGGTTTCCCCCGATAACAACTGATAATTTCTAAAATGTTATTGGCATTATATCCTTTCCCGCCAGAGGTTAGGGTGCGTTGGGAAACACCCCCTAGGGTGGATAAAGCGCTCACACGCTTGTAAGAACAAGGGCTCTACCCTCTCCTGAGATGGCCGCCCTTAAGGATCCTGCTGATAGAAAGCAGGAGGGTATCCTAAAATGTATTTACACACATACTGGTGTTATACTGCGACCAGCAATCGCCTCAGCCTTGATGTGCAGTGCTGGGTTGGCGTGGTCGGATTCCCTGACTGAAAATATTGATACCCTAGATAGGGACAGTATATTATTGCCTATAGAGCATTTAAAAGATGCATTTCTATATATGCGTGATGCACAGCGGAATATTTGCCGACTGGCATCAAGTCTAAGTGCGTTGTCCATTTCTGCCAGTAGAGGGTTATGGACACGACAGTGGTCAGGTGATGCGGATTCCAAACGGAATTTGGATATTTGGGGTCGGTCTTTCAGACCTGGTGGCCACGGCAACAGCTGGGAAATCCACGTTTGTACCCCAGGTTGCCTCTCAACATAAGAAGACGCCGTATTATCAGGCGCAGTCTTTTCGTGGGCAAGCGGGCAAAAGGTTCCTCATTTCTGCCCCGTGACAGAGGGAGAGGAAAAAGGCTGCAGAAATCAGCCAGTTCCCAGGAACAGAAGCCCTCTCCCGCCTCTGCCAAGCCCTCAGTATGACGCTGGGGCTTTACAAGCAGAATCAGGCACGGTGGGGGCCCGTCTCAATGAATTTCAGCGCGCAGTGGGCTCACTCGCAAGTAGACCCCTGGATCCTTCAGGTGATATCTCAGGGGTACAAATTGGAATTCGAGACGTCTCCCCCTCGCCGTTTCCTAAAGTCGGCTTTACCGATGTCTCCTTCTGACAGGGAGGCAGTTTTGGAAGCCATTCACAAGCTGTATTCCCAGCAGGTGATAATCAAGGTACCCCTCCTGCAACAGGGAACGGGGTATTATTCCACACTGTTGTGGTACCGAAGCCGGACGGCTCGGTGAGACCGATTCTAAATCTAAAATCTTGAACACTTACATACGGAGGTTCAAATTCAAGATTGAGTCACTCAGAGCAGTGATTGCGAACCTGGAAGAAGGGGACTACAAGGATGCTTACCTTCATGTCCCAATTTACCCTTCTCACCAAGGGTACCTCAGGTTTATGGTACAGAACTGTCACTATCAGTTTCAGACGCTGCCGT
The DNA here is from genome assembly GCF_028390025.1 of Pseudophryne corroboree. Lineage (NCBI taxonomy): Eukaryota > Metazoa > Chordata > Amphibia > Anura > Myobatrachidae > Pseudophryne > Pseudophryne corroboree. Next base: position 275,938,581 of record NC_086445.1, read on the forward strand.
ATGGATGGTCCACGGCACCCCGGGTCTTTACCAAGGTAATGGCCGAAATGATGATACTCCTTCGAAGGAAGGGAATTTTAGTTATCCCTTACTTGGACGATTCCCTGATAAGGGTAAGATCCAGGGAACAGTTGGAGGTCGGTGTAGCACTATCTCAGGTAGTGTTGCGGCAGCACGATTGTATTCTCAATATTCCAAAATCGCAGCTGATTCCGACGACTCGTCGTCTGTTCCTAGGGATGATCCTGGACACAGTCCAGAAAAAGGTGTTTCTCCCGGAGGAGAAAGTCAGGGAGTTATCCGAGCTAGTCGGGAACCTCCTATAACCGAGCCAAGTCTCAGTACATCAATGAAAGGGTTCTGGGAAAAATGGTGGCTTCCTACGAAGCAATCCCATTCGGCAGATTCCACGCAAGAACTTTCCAGTGGGACCTGCTGGACAAATGGTCCGGGTCGCATCTTCAGATGCATCAGCGGATAACCCTGTCACCAAGCACAAGGGTGTCTCTCCTGTGGTGGTTGCAGAGTGCTCATCTTCTAGAGGGTCGCAGATTCGACATTCAGGACTGGGTCCTGGTGACCACGGATGCCAGCCTGCGAGGCTGGGGAGCAGTCACACAGGGAAGGAATTTCCAGAGCTTATGGTCAAGCCTGGAGACATCACTTCACATAAATATCCTGAAGCTAAGGGCCATTTACAATGCTCTAAGCTCAGCAAGACCTCTGCTTCAAGGTCACCCGGAGTTGATCCATTCGGACAACATCACGGCAGTCACCCACGTAAACAGACAGGGTGACACAAGAAGCAGGAGGGCAATGGCAGAAGCTGCAAGGATTCTTCGCTGGGCGGAAAATCATGTGATAGCACTGTCAGCAAGTGGGGACTTCACCCAGAAGTCTTCCACATGTTTATAAAACTCGACAAGTATTGCGCCGGGTCAAGGGACCCTCCGGCAATAGCTGTAGATGCTCTGGTAACACAGTGGGTGTACCAGTCAGTGTATGTGTTCCCTCCTCTGCCTCTCATACCCAAGGTACTGAGAATTATAAGATGGAGAGGAGTAAGCACTATATTCGGGCTCCGGATTGGCCAAGAAGGACTTGGTAATCGGAACTTCAAGAGATGCTCACGGAGGATCTGTGGCCTCTACCTCTAAGAAGGGACCTGCTCCAGCAAGGACCCTGTCTGTTCCAAGACTTACCACGACTGCGTTTGACGGCATGGCGGTTGAACGCCGGATCCTGAAGGAGAAAGGCATTCTGGATGAAGTCATTCCTATCCTGATCAAAGCCAGAAAAGATATAACCGCAAAACATTATCACCGCATTTGGCGAAAATATGTTGCGTGGTGCGAGGCCAGTAAGGCCCCGACGGAGGAATTTTCAACTAGGTCGATTCCTACATTTCCTGCAAACAGGAGTGTCTATGGGCCTGAAATGGGGGTCCATTAAGGTTCAAATTTCGGCCCTGTCAATTTTCTTGCAAAAAGAACTAGCTTCAGTCCCTGAAGTTCAGACGTTTGTGAAAGGGGTACTGTATATACAGCCTCCTTTTGTGCCTCCAGTGGCACCTTGGGATCTAAATGTAGTTTTTGGGTTCCAAAAGTCACATTGGTTTGAACCACTTAAATATGTGGAGTTAAAATATCTCACATGGAAAGTGGTCATGCTGTTGGCCCTGGCCTGGGACAGGTGCGTGTCAGAATTGGCGGCTTTATCCTGTAAAAGCCCTCATCTGATTTTCCATTCGGACAGGGCGGAATTGAGGACTCGTCCTCAGTTTCTCCCTAAGGTGGTTTTCAGCGTTTCACCTGAATCAACCTATTGTGGTGCCTGCGGCTACTAGGGACTTGGAGGACTCCAAGTTGCTAGACGTTGTCAGGGCCCTGGAAATATAGGTTTCCAGGACGGCTGGAGTCAGAAAATCTGACTCGTTGTTTATTCTGTATGCACCCAACAAGCTGGGTGCTCCTGCTTCTAAGCAGACTATTGCTCGTTGGATTTGTAGTACAATTCAGCTTGCACATTCTGTGGCAGGCCTGCCACAGACAAAATCTGTAAAAGCCCATTCCACAAGGAAGGTGGGCTCATCTTGGGCGGCTGCCCGAGGGGTCTCGGCTTTACAACTTTGCCGAGCAGCTACTTGGTCAGGAGCAAATACGTTTGTAAAATTCTACAAATTTGATACCCTGGCTGAGGAGGACCTGGAGTTCTCTCATTTGGTGCTGCAGAGTCATCCGCACTCTCCCGCCCGTTTGGGAGCTTTGGTATAATCCCCATGGTCCTTACGGAGTCCCCAGCATCCACTAGGACGTCAGAGAAAATAAGAATTTACTTACCGATAATTCTATTTCTCGTAGTCCGTAGTGGATGCTGGGCGCCCATCCCAAGTGCGGATTGTCTGCAATACTGGTACATAGTTATTGTTACCAAAAAAATCGGGTTATTGCGGTAGTGAGCCATCTTTTCTAGAGGCTCCTCTGTTATCATGCTGTTAACTGGGTTTAGATCACAAGTTATATGGTGTGATTGGTGTGGCTGGTATGAGTCTTACCCGGGATTCAAAATCCTTCCTTATTGTGTACGCTCGTCCGGGCACAGTATCCTAACTGAGGCTTGGAGGAGGGTCATAGGGGGAGGAGCCAGTGCACACCAGGTAGTTCTAAAGCTTTACTTTTGTGCCCAGTCTCCTGCGGAGCCGCTATCCCCCATGGTCCTTACGGAGTCCCCAGCATCCACTACGGACTACGAGAAATAGAATTATCGGTAAGTAAATTCTTATTTTTTTCAACCAGGGCCGGCTCAAAGAGCCCGAGGCTGGTTTTGCTTAGGAAGGGGGACCCCACGCATTTTTTTTTTTTAAAATAACACTTTCCCACCCCTTCCCACTGAAAAACATGCACGGAACTCATGGATCCGTGCATGCCTATCCGAACACGGTAAAAAAAAGCAGGTCTGTTTTTTTTTAGCACTTTTTCATGATTTGTATTTTAGCACGGCAGTGTTTGGCTATTGTCGGCAGTGTTTGTGATTTGCACTTTTTAGTAAATGACCGATTTCTACCAAATTCCAGGCGTATTTGACCGATGGTGTATTGATTCGTAATTTTTTCCTAGGACTTCCAAAATAATACGAATGCCCTCATCACTGCCGTGATTTGAGTTTAGTAAATTCCCGAGATGACACTTTGAAGAAAAAACATCATCTCGGTCAAAATCGGGACCTTTGTAAATATACCCCACTGTCTTTATATTATATTATATTTAATTACAGTATATCTGCTTCAACTCTTGCACTATTTCTTCACTGGGGTTTACATTATTATTTGAGTAGTAGACATAAATTGGATTGACAGTTTGGTGCTATAGATTGCCATGTTTCAGTCAGGATAACCAATCTTTGAACATGCAGAAAGACTAGTAATTTAGAATGGGGATGAGAGTAATTTATTCGCACACATAAGATATCTTTCAGCATAAACAAATTCATTGTCCAAAATAAGATGCTTGTTTGGAGCAGGTATATATTTTTATCAACCAAGAGGGTTTGTCTGTGCTCCCTCAAGCATTTTGACTTGACACTGTCTTTGGTATCATCCCTTTCGATTGGAATTGGTACTGCTAAAAGAGGTCACTATTGTTGGGAAAATCAAAGGTTGGTTGAGGGAACATAGCTTTGTATTCCAGGAGAGCCACCACCAAAACATACGTAAAATACTTTACCCACACTGATTGCGGGGCCTGAACAATATAATGTACTGTTGACAACAGTGAAGGCTAATTCCAAGTAGAGATGTGCACCAGAAATTTTTCGGGTTTTGTGTTTTGGTTTTGGATTTGGTTCCGCGGCCGTGTTTTGGATTCGGACGCGTTTTGCCAAAACCTCCCTGAAATTTTTTTGTCGGATTCGGGTGTGTTTTGGATTCGGGTGTTTTTTTTACAAAAAACCCTCAAAAACAGCTTAAATCATAGAATTTGGGGGTCATTTTGATCCCATAGTATTATTAACCTCAATAACCATAATTTACACTCATTTTCAGTCTATTCTGAACACCTCACACCTCACAATATTATTTTTAGTCCTAAAATTTGCACCGAGGTCGCTGGATGGCTAAGCTAAGCGACACAAGTGGCCGACACAAACACCTGGCCCATCTAGGAGTGGCACTGCAGTGTCAGACAGGATGGCACTTCAAAAAAATAGTCCCCAAACAGCACATGATGCAAAGAAAAAAAGAGGCACACCAAGGTCGCTGTGTGACTAAGCTAAGCGACACAAGTGGCCGACACAAACACCTGGCCCATCTAGGAGTGGCACTGCAGTGTCAGACAGGATGGCACTTCAAAAAAATAGTCCCCAAACAGCACATGATGCAAAGAAAAAAAGAGACGCACCAAGGTCGCTGTGTGACTAAGCTAAGCGACACAAGTGGCCGACACAAACACCTGGCCCATCTAGGAGTGGCACTGCAGTGTCAGACAGGATGGCACTTCAAAAAAATTGTCCCCAAACAGCACATGATGCAAAGAAAAAAAGAGGCGCACCAAGGTCGCTGTGTGACTAAGCTAAGCGACACAAGTGGCTGACACAAACACCTGGCCCATCTAGGAGTGGCACTGCAGTGTCAGACAGGATGGCACTTCAAAAAAATAGTCCCCAAACAGCACATGATGCAAAGAAAAAAAGAGGCGCACCAAGGTCGCTGTGTGACTAAGCTAAGCGACACAAGTGGCCGACACAAACACCTGGCCCATCTAGGAGTGGCACTGCAGTGTCAGACAGGATGGCACTTCAAAAAAATTGTCCCCAAACAGCACATGATGCAAAGAAAAAAAGAGGCGCACCAAGGTCGCTGTGTGACTAAGCTAAGCGACACAAGTGGCCGACACAAACACCTGGCCCATCTAGGAGTGGCACTGCAGTGTCAGACAGGATGGCAGATTTAAAAAATAGTCCCCAAACAGCACATGATGCAAAGAAAAAAAAGAGGTGCAATGAGGTAGCTGTGTGACTAAGCTAAGCGACCCATGTGGCCGACACAAACACCTGGCCCATCTGGGAGTGGCACTGCAGTGTCAGACAGGATGGCAGATTTAAAAAATTGTCCCCAAACAGCACATGATGCAAAGAAAAAAAGAGGCGCAATGAGGTAGCTGTGTGACTAAGCTAAGCGACCCAAGTGGCCGACACAAACACCTGGCCCATCTAGGAGTGGCACTGCAGTTTTCTAGCGAGAGGATGAGTGCTTCCATCCTCATGTGAATCTGAACCACTAGCCATGAACATAGGCCAAGGCCTCAGCCGTTCCTTGCCACTCCGTGTCGTAAATGGCATATTGGCAAGTTTACGCTTCTCATCAGACGCTTTTAATTTTGATTTTTGGGTCATTTAACTGAACTTTTGTTTTTTGGATTTTACATGCTCTCTACTATGACATTGGGCATCGGCCTTGGCAGACGACGTTGATGGCATTTCATCGTCTCGGCCATGACTAGTGGCAGCAGCTTCAGCACGAGGTGGAAGTGGATCTTGATCTTTCCCTATTTTAACCTCCACATTTTTGTTCTCCATTTTTTAATGTGTGGAATTATATGCCAGTATCAATAGCAATGGCCTACTACTATATATATTCTGCGCACAACTGAAATGCACCACAGGTATGGATGGATAGTATACTTGACGACACAGAGGTAGGTAGAGCAGTGGCCTTCCGTACCGTACTGCTATATATACTGGTGGTCACTGTCAGCAAACTGCAAAACTAAAATGCACCACAGGTATAGAATCTAGATGGATAGTATACTTAACGACACAGAGGTAGGTAGAGCAGTGGCCTTCCGTACTGTACTGCTATATATACTGGTGGTCACTGTCAGCAAACTGCAAAACTAAAATGCACCACAGGTATAGAATCTAGATGGATAGTATACTTGACGACACAGAGGTAGGTAGAGCAGTCGCCTTCCGTACCGTACTGCTATATATACTGGTGGTCACTGTCAGCAAACTGCAAAACTAAAATGCACCACAGGTATAGAATCTAGATGGATAGTATACTTGACGACACAGAGGTAGGTAGAGCAGTGGCCTTCCGTACCGTACTGCTATATATACTGGTGGTCACTGTCAGCAAACTGCAAAACTAAAATGCACCACAGGTATAGAATCTAGATGGATAGTATACTTGACGACACAGAGGTAGGTAGAGCAGTGGCCTTCCGTACCGTACTGCTATATATACTGGTGGTCACTGTCAGCAAACTGCAAAACTAAAATGCACCACAGGTATAGAATCTAGATGGATAGTATACTTGACGACACAGAGGTAGGTAGAGCAGTGGCCTTCTGTACCGTACTGCTATATATACTGGTGGTCACTGTCAGCAAACTGCAAAACTAAAATGCACCACAGGTATAGAATCTAGATGGATAGTATACTTGACGACACAGAGGTAGGTGGAGCAGTGGCCTTCCGTACCGTACTGCTATATATACTGGTGGTCACTGTCAGCAGAACTCTGCACTGTACTCCTCCTATATAATACTGCTGGTCCCCAGTCCCCACAATAAAGCAGTGTGAGCACAGATATATGCAGCACACTGAGCACAGATATGGAGCGTTTTTCAGGCAGACAACGTATAATACTGGTGGTCACTGGTCAGCAAAACTCTGCACTGTACTCCTCCTATATAATACTGCTGGTCCCCAGTCCCCACAATAAAGCAGTGTGAGCACAGATATATGCAGCACACTGAGCACAGATATGGAGCGTTTTTCAGGCAGAGAACGGATAAAACTGGTGATCACTGATCAGCAAAACTCTGCACTGTACTCCTCCTATATAATACAGCTGCCAACCAGTCCCCACAATTAAGCAATAAGCACAAATATTTGCAGCAACATTAATAAACGGAGAGGACGCCAGCCACGTCCTCTCCCTAACATTTCCAATGCACGAGTGAAAATGGCGGCGACGCGCGGCTCCTTATATAGAATCCGAAACTTGCGAGAATCCGACAGCGGGATGATGACGTTCAGGCGCGCTCGGGTTAACCGAGCCATACGAAGAATCCGAGTATGCCTCGGACCCGTGTAAAATGGGTGAAGTTCGGGGGGGTTCGGTTTCCGAGGAACCGAACCCGCTCATCACTAATTCCAAGTAAATTTTCTTGCCTCAAATCCACTGGATGCCATCACCCTTGGCACAGGCAACAACCTTGAAAGAGGAGTATACTGTCATTATTCACAATTACAGCAGCAGTAGAACAAAGAAAGCCCACAGCTTCCATCTCTGTTTTTTCTCTCTTTCTGATAACTCCTGTCTTTACGGAGGATGTTATATTCACTTTTTCCAGCATGTATTGTCCTTACTTTGCCACCATTGTGGGGACAAATGAGGCCAAGATCTTTGTCAGAGGACCGAGATTTCCTGGCCTCTTTGTCGTATCTGCAGTGTCTGGCTTGCATGACCCCATTGGTCACACAGCCAGCCAATGGCGCCACAGTTGATCCAATGCAGCATTCTTGGTCACAGCATGGATCACTAATGCAAGCAGGAGGCACGACGCCTCCTACTGCCCTAACATATTATTATTCCATGTAAGCAGCTGTGATAGCAGCTCCAAACACATCTGAATCAGGCCCATTATCTTTAGGTGATCACTACTGTACATGACTTCTCTAACTTCTGCAGTTTGCTAATACTGGAAATAATTACTACCAAAAGTCAATCATTGTTTCTATCCACAGTTTTCTTTCAGGGCATTATGAGGAGAAGAATTTACTATTGGCAAGCTTGTGATGTCACCACCTTAGTGTATGAGTAGGTGGAAGACTGTGAATTTGATCTTTTAGCAAAACACTTATTCCATTGGGATTCTGTAATCCTTATTGCAGCAGTTACTATGTTGTGGTCCAAGTAGACAAGGGTCTTTATTTATGAAGGTGCTTCCCTGCAGGGTGGAGGTGAAAATGTAAAACGGCACTCACAGTCAGTGTAAAGCCTGTCATGCTTTACACTTGCTATGAGTTCCATTTTTACCTCCACAGCTTACAAGAGCCTATGCTCCAGAAATAAAGCACCAGCAGTTAGTGCACTTTCAGCAACCTGCAGATGGTTCTGAAATCAAGGACACTATAATCTGGCTGTGTCTGACACTCACTGCCAAATCATTTTGTTTAGTCTCCATGTATGGTGCACCATCCTTGTATTTATCTGGCATATGTCCTGGTTTGTTCCTGTTTCTGAGGTTGATTCCTTGGTCTTGTCTCCTGCCTATTGGACTTCATCATTTGTCATATGTCTATGCCTACTAGACTTCATCACTTGTCATATGCTTAGTAATTATTGCCCCTCTCTAGTTATTTTGCATCTTTTGTTATTTTGGCTTTATCTTTGAGTTTCTTTTGCATTCACAGCTGGTACTATCATTTTGCCCCTGTTCCACTGCCTAACCCTAACCCTCCCCCCTTGGTGCCTAAATCTAACCTCCCCTGGTGGTGCCTAACCCTAATGACCTCTGTCTGCAGCCTAACCCTAACCACCCACCCCCTGCAGCCTAACCCTATGCACCCCAGTGTTGGCTAAATGTAAACCCCCTCCGGCACTAGTCAGAGCTCTCTGGCTATATTTACAATGGTCGGGATCCCGGTTGACGGAGTTCCGGAGTTGGTATTTTGATCCTGTCGCTGTTCCATTGTCAGGATTTTAACAAGTGGGATATTAACTGCATCCCCCATAAAAGTATAAAAGTATCATCAATACAACTTCAATGCAGCCTCTTGTTCTGCAGGAATAAATCATGTGACAACTTGTAATCTACTAAATGTATCTACAGTTGTATATTACACTAGCTGTTCTACCCATTGTTTGTATGGGAGTCTCTGATTTTCATGGTTGCAAATATAAATGAGTGTTAAAAATTTGGTAAATCTATAGAGTTGTAAATTTGAGACATTTTAATATAAGTAAATATTAATCCATGGTTCTTGGCGTTACCCGAGGAGCGCCCGTAGCAGATATGGCAAAGAGTAACAGGACCATTTTTATAGCTTATTCAATTCTACACAATGGAAGTGTAATCAAATTTTTTATCCGATTGTCCGTTTGGGCATTATCGTTCACGCAACGCAAGCCACACATCGGTAATGACATCATTATATCAACCCTTCTTTCATTCCCTTAGGGGAGGTTTATTAAAATTCTAAATACGTAGTTTTCCTATTTCCCACCTGCAGAATACCAGTGTTAAATTTCATCTTCCTAACATATCGGGAAGTAAGAGAATTAGTGGTGGGTGAGTGAGGGCTTTCACATTTATATATATCGATTTGTTTCTTCTGACCTTTTTGCAGAGGGCATACATAGTCTATTTGCCACACGTACCCAGCACAATCACATGGTTGCTTTAATCAATCATGTAACTTTATGGAGGCATGTGAGCTTATTATCTGTTGCCAATGTCTGGAACTAGTGTGTACCTGCTCATAAACCGTATCTCCCTATGCAATTTATACAACATTTTTTTTTTATTTCTGTTCTCCAGATAACAATAAACAGGACAAAGATAATTTCCTTGAGAATCATCAACCACAGTTACTGAAAGAAAAACACTTACAGTAACTGTGTACCTTTGTCAGGTTGCTCAGATGAACCACAGCTAGAGTTACTGGATGGAGAAGAGTGGGACCACACATCACAAATGTATACAAGCTCTATAGAAGGTGCAATTTTTCTGTCCAAGTATGACCTCCTACGTGAGCAGTTGAGTATTTGTGTATGCAACTGCTTTCACCTAAACACCAGCTACACATAAAACGCTCATATACGGACCATCCCTAGGCATGCACTAAGCTACCTCCCTGTCACTGCTCAGGAACGCCCACTACATTTCAAAACATTTCTAGTGCACCTCAATCACTCCACTGCATCTGACACCGATAGTGCGTGCCCCACAGCATCAGGACCCTTATGTAAAGTTGTTGAGAATAATTTGGCTAATGAACCTCAGCATTATAGGTACTTCTTTGACTTGATCTTGTGCATGTTCTGTACACTCTAGAAGATGTTGGTACTGGCGTGTCTTCTCCAATCCTTCTTATGATTTCATAGAGCCTTCTCTATCACCACTTTCAGCCATCAAACTATTCTCTGGAGTGCTTATATAACCACTGTGACCTACACATGGCAGGGTAGCAATATTAAAGTATTTTTCTAAGAGACCAGTTAAAGTTTGCACTAGTGATTACGATCTTATTATTTTGTGATCTTATTATTTTGTTTATTTTTTTATGCTTCACAATCATGCTTTCAACCCCAGATTTGAGGGCAGATGCAGTCCTGTTTATAGTTATACTAAGTAACTTAGGGGTCTATGGTGGTCATTCCGAGTTGTTCGCTACGTAATTTTCTTCGCATCGCAGCGATTTTCCGCTAATTGCGCAATTTATTAGCCTCTGTTTTTGGCAGCAACAGTGCTACATAGATACGAACTCAGCAACAATGTTTCTAATAGCAGTAGTACACCAAAATATCAGTGTTTTAGTTCATAACCTGAAAATAAATCACTCCAGCAATTATATCGGTGTCTATGTGACAATATAAATCTGCTAAGAATCAAAAATAGTTTCCTTTATCCACAATTAAGTCTCGGTGCATAAAATACAATGTCTCCATATTGGCACCTATAACACCTGTTGCAAGAACAAATAATAGAAGTCACAGATGAAAATTTCCTCAAAATTATTTTTTGTGGCAATGGAACCTGAGTATATTAAATACAGTATCCCAGCATTGGCACTTTTAATACGTGTTACAGGAAAAGGCTGATGAATGTCATAGATGACAATAGAATTTAATTTACATATGATGTAGGCAGCAAAACATAGTCTGCTAGAAAAGTGTCTCGGCACTATGAGCGTGATTCCCTTTCCACTGTTGTCCCATATGCCTATAGGCAGTGAATGGAGACAATGGGGGTCATTCCAAGTTGATCGTAGCTGTGCTAAGTTTAGCACAGCTACGATCAGGCACTCAGACATGCGGGGGGGGGGGGGGGGGGCGCCCAGCACAGGGCTAGTCCTCCCCGCATGTCAGTGCCACCCCCCCCCACCCCCACAGAAGTGCAAAAGCATTGCACAGCAGCGCACTCTCTAATGGGGCCCCCCCTCGGTTGGAGCTGCTACCACATGCTTCACAATCAACAGTAGACTCCCAGCAGCAGCGGAGCCTGGTGAAAAGTGGAATCATCCCCGCGATGCCTTCCCTGCACCTATGTCTGTACCCGCGGCGCGATGCGGCACTGCATGCTCCACCTGCTACTTGTCCAGTGCCGGAGACTCTGTGAAGACGCCGGTGCCGCGCATCTGATGTTGGGGTTTGTAACCTGGAGAAGTGGAAATCGGGAGTTTGGCAAGAGGCTGCCTCACGTTGCAGCAGCGGTCAGTGTATAAAGCTGTAGGGGGGAGGGGGGTGTTATTAAATATATTTTATAAAGTGGTAGTGAGCGCAGTTAAATATATAAAAGTTTGATATGAGGTGAGATCATTAAATATTGAAGGGGTGGGGGATCATACATAAGGGATGGGGGGATCATTAAATTTATAAGGGATGGATGTGAGTTGCAAGGGGGGAAAAAGAGACACAAAGCCTGTCCAAGTCAGGATATGTGTATTTATACATGTATGTGGGTGTCTGTATATATATATATATATATATATATATGTACTAGGTGATTCATCGCGCCCTACGGGCGCTCTTCACACCGTCGTTAGGGGCTACGCCCCGTTAACCTCTGCACGCCTTTGAACATACGCAGGGCGGTAGATAACAGAACCAGAAACGCAGGGCAGTATAGAGGGCATACAGAAAATAAGAATTTACTTACCGATAATTCTATTTCTCGTAGTCCGTAGTGGATGCTGGGGACTCCGTCAGGACCATGGGGAATAGCGGGCTCCGCAGGAGACAGGGCACATCTAAAAAAGCTTTTAGGTCACATGGTGTGTACTGGCTCCTCCCCCTATGACCCTCCTCCAAGCCTCAGTTAGGAACTGTGCCCGGACGAGCGTACACAATAAGGAAGGATCTTGAATCCCGGGTAAGACTCATACCAGCCACACCAATCACACCGTACCACTTGTGATCTGAACCCAGTTAACAGTATGATAACAAAACGAAGTAGCCTCTGAAAAGATGGCTCACAACAAGAATAACCCGATTTTTGTAACAATAACTATGTACAAGCATTGCAGACAATCCGCACTTGGGATGGGCGCCCAGCATCCACTACGGACTACGAGAAATAGAATTATCGGTAAGTAAATTCTTATTTTCTCTAACGTCCTAGTGGATGCTGGGGACTCCGTCAGGACCATGGGGATTATACCAAAGCTCCCAAACGGGCGGGAGAGTGCGGATGACTCTGCAGCACCGAATGAGAGAACTCCAGGTCCTCCTTAGCCAGAGTATCAAATTTTTAAAATTTTACAAACGTGTTCTCCCCTGACCACGTAGCTGCTCGGCAAAGTTGTAATGCCGAGACCCCTCGGGCAGCCGCCCAAGATGCGCCCACTTTCCTAGTGGAGTGGGCCTTTACAGATTTAGGCTGTGGCACGCCTGCCACAGAATGTGCAAGTTGGATTGTGCTACAGATCCAACATGCAATCGTCTGTTTAGACGCAGGAGCACCCATCTTGTTGGGTGCATACAATATAAACAGCAAGTCAGACTTTCTGACTCCAGCCGTCCTAAACTATATATATATATATATATATATATATATATATTGTTAGGGTCCTGACAACGTCTATTAACCTGGAGTCCTCCAAGTCCCTAGAAGCCGCAGGCACCATAATAGGTTGTTTCAGGTGAAAAACCTGACACCCCCTTAGGAAGAAAACTGGAGACGAGTCCCAGTTCTGCCCTGTCCGAATGGAAATTTAAATATGGGCTTTTGTAAGACAAAGCCGCCCATTCTGACAATCGCCTGGCCGAGGCCAGGACCAACAGCATGGTCACTGTCCATGTGAGATATTGGTCAACAGCATGTTCACTTTCCATGTGATATATTTCAAATCCACAGATTTGAGCGGTTCAAACCAATATGATTTTAAGGAATCCCAACACTATGTTGAGATCCCACGGTGCCACTAGAGGCACAAAAAGGGGTGTATATGCAATACTCCCTTGACAATCTGGACTTCAGGAACTGAAGTCAATTCTTTTCGGAAGAAATTCTACAGGGCCGAAACTTAAAACCTTAAAGAACCCCAATTTTAGGCTCAAAACACTCCTGTTTTCAGGAAGTGTAGAATTCGACCTAGTTGAATTTTCTTCGTGGGGCCTTCCTGGCCTCACCCACGCAACATATTTTCACCACATGTGGTGATGACGTTGTGCGGTCACCTCCTTCCTGGCTTTGACCAGGGTAGGTATGACCTCTTATGGAATGCCTTTTTCCTTCAGGATCCGGCATTCAACCGCCATGCCGTCAAACGCAGCCGCGGTATGTCTTGGAATAGACATGGTACCTGCTGAAGCAAGTCCCTTCTTAGCTCCCCAGGCCCTTAGTCCTCTGTGAGCATCTCTTGAAGTTCCGGGTACCAAGTCCCTCTTGGCCAATCCGGAGTCACGAGTATAGTTCATACTCCTCTATGTCTTATAATTCTCAATACCTTGGTTATGAGAAGCAGAGGAGGGAACACATACACCGACTGTTACACCCACGGTGTTACTAGGACATCCACAGCTATCGCCTGAAGGTCTCATGACCTGGCGCAATACCTGTCCCGTTTTTTGTTCGGGCGGGACGCCATCATTTCCACCTTTGGTCTTTGCCAATGGCTCACAATCATGCGGAAAAACTTCCCTATGAAGTTCCCACTCTCCCAGGTGGAGGTCATGCCTGCTGAGGAAGTCTGCTTCCCAGTCGTCCACTCCCGGAGAGAACACTGCTGACAGTGCTATCACATGATTTTCCGCCTAGCGAAAAATCCTTGCAGTTTTTTCACTGCCCTCCAGCTTCTTGTGTCGCCCTTTCTGTTTACGTGGGCGACTGCCGTGATGTTATCCCACTGGATCAATACCGGCTGACCTTGAAGCAGAGGTCTTGCTAAGTTTAGAGCCTTATAATTTTGCTCTTAGCTCCATCTATGTGGAGAGAATTCTCCAGACTTGATCACACTTTCCTGGAAATTTTTTCCCTGTGTGACTGCTCCCCAGCCTCTCAGGCTGGCCTCCGTGGTCACCAGCATCCAATCCTGAATGCTGAATCTGTGGCCCTCTAGAAGATGAGCACTCTGTAATCACCACAGGAGAGACACCCTTGTCCTTGGATATAGGGTTATCCGCTGATGCATCTGAAGATGCGATCCGGACCATTTGTCCAGCAGATCCCACTGAAGAGTTCTTGCGTGAAATCTGCCGAATGGAATTGCTTCGTAATAAGCCACCATTTTTACCAGGACTCTTGTGCAATGATGCACTGACACTTTTCCTGGTTTTAGGAGGATCCCGATTAGCTCGGATAACTCCCTGGCTTTCTCCTCTGGGAGAAACACCTTTTTCTGGACTGTGTCCAGAATCATCCCTAGGAACAGTAGACGTGTCCTCGGAAAAGCTACGATTTTGGAATATTTAGAATCCACTCGTGCTGTCGTAGAACTATTAAAGATAGTGCTACTCCGACCTCCAACTGTTCTCTGGACCTTGCCCTTATCAGGAAAGCGTCCAAGTTTCTTTTAAGAAGAATCATCATTTCGGCCATTACCTTGGTAAAGAACCGGGGCGCCGTGGACAATCCAAACGGCAGCGTCTGAACTGATAGTGACAGTTCTGTACCACGAACCTGAAGTACCCTTGGTGAGAAGGGCAAATTTGGACATGTAGGTAAATGTCCCTGATATCCAGTGACACCATCTCGTCCCCTTCTTCCTGGTTCGCTATCACTGCTCTGAGTGACTCCATCTTGATTTGAACGCTTGTATGTAAGTGTTCAAATATTTCAGATCTCACCGAGCCGTTTGGCTTCAGTACCACAATATAGTGTGGAATAATACCCCCTCCCTTGTTGTAGGAGGGGTACTTTGATTATCACCTGCTGGGAATACAGCCTGTGAATTGTTTCCAATACTGCCTCCCTGTCGGAGGTAGACGTTGGTAAAACAGACTTCCGGAACTTGTGAGGAGGAGACGTCTCGAATTTCCAATGTACACCTGGGATACTACATGTAGGATCCAGGAGTCCCCTTGCGAGTGAGCCCACTGCGTGCTGAAACTCTTGAGATGACCCCCTACCGCACCTGAGTCCGCTTGTACTGCCCCAGCGTCATGCTGCGGACTTGGCAGAAGCTGTGAAGGGCTTCTGTTCCTGGGAATGGGCTGCTTGCTGCAGTCTTCTTCCCGTTCCTCTACCCCTGGGCAGATATGACTGGCCTTTGCCCGCCTGCCCGTATGGGGACGAAAGGACTGAGACTGAAAAGACTGTGTCCTTTTCTGCTGAGATGTGACTCGGGGAACAAAAGGTGGATTTTTCAGCTGTTGCCATGGCCACCAGGTCCGATGGACCGCCCCTTTATACGGCAATACTTCCATGTGCCGTCTGGAATCTGCCTCACCTGACCACTGTCGTGTCTTCGTCTGGCAGATATGGACATCACATTTACTCTTGATGCCAGAATGCAAATATCCCTCTGCGCATCACGCATATATAGAAATGCATCCTTAAAATGCTCTATAGACAATAAAATCTTGTCCCTGTCAAGGGTATCAAAATTTTCAGTCAGGAAATCCGACCAAGCCCCCTCAGCGCTGCACATCCAGTCTGAGGCGATTGCTGGTCGTAGTATAACACCAGTATGTGTGTATATACTTCTTAGGCTATTTTTCAGCTTCCTATCAGCTGGCTCCTTGAGGGCGGCCGTATCTGGAGACGGTGACGCCACTTGTTTTTATAAGCGTGTGAGCGCCTTATCCACCCTAAGGTGTGTTTCCCAACTCGCCCTTACTTCTGGCGGGAAAGGGTATACCGCCCATAACTTTCTATCGGAGGAACCCCACGTATCATCACACACTTCATTTAATTTATCTGATTCAGGCAAAACTACAAGTAGTTTATTCACACCCTACAAAATACCCTTATTTGTGGTACTTGTAGTATCAGAAATATGTAACACCTCCTTCATGCCCTTAACATGTAACGTGTGGCCCTAAAGGAAAATACGTTTGTTTCTTCACCGTCGACACTGGAGTCAGTGTCCGTGAGGTAAATGGGCGTTTTTACAAGCCCCTGACGGTGTCTGAGACGCCTGGTACTAATTTGTTTGCCGGTCGTCTCATGTCGTCAACCGGCTCGCAGCGTGTTGACATGATCACGTACTTCCACAAGTAAGCCATCCATTCCGGTGTCGACTCCCTAGAGAGTGACATCACCATTACAGGCAATTTGCTCCGCCTCCTCACCAACATTTTCCTCATACATGTCGACACACACGTACCGACATACAGCACCCACACAGGGAATGCTCTGATAGAGGACAGGACCCACTAGCCCTTTGGGGAGACAGAGGGAGAGTTTGCCAGCACACACCAAAATGCTATAATTATACAGGGACAACCTTTATAAAAGTGTTCCTCCCTTATAGCATTTAATATATATTTATATCGCCAAATCAGTGCCCCCCCTCTCTGTTTTAACCCTGTTTCTGTAGTGCAGTGCAGGGGAGAGCATGGGAGCCTTCCCCTCAGCCTTTCTGTGAGGGAAAATGGCGCTGTGTGCTGAGGAGAATAAGCTCCGCCCCCTTTTCGGCTGGCTTTTTCTCCCGGTTTTTAAGAACTGGCCTGGGTTAAAATACATACATATAGCCTTAATGGCTATATGTGATGTATTTATTTTGCCAATAAGGTACTTATATTGCTGCCCAGGGCGCCCCCAGCAGCGCCCTGCACCCTCCGTGACTAGGTCAGTGAGCCGTGTGACAACAATGGCGCACAGCTGCAGTGCTGTGCGCTACCTTCATGAAGACTGTGAAGTCTTCTGCCGCCTGTTTCCGGACCTCCGTTCTGCCGTCTTCTTCAGCGTCTGTAAGGGGGATCGGCGGCGCGGCTCCGGGACGAACCCCAGGCTGACCTGTGTTCCGACTCCCTCTGGAGCTCAGTGTCCAGTAGCCTAAGATCCCAATCCATCCTGCACGCAGGTGAGTTGGAGATCTCTCCCCTAAGTCCCTCGTTGCAGTGATCCTGTTGCCAGCAGGAATCACTGAATGAAACCTAAAAAAAAACTTTTCTAAACAGCTCTTTAAGAGAGCCACCTAGATTGCACCCTTCTCGGACGGGCACAAAAACCTAACTGAGGCTTGGAGGAGGGTCATAGGGGGAGGAGCCAGTACACACCATGTGACCTAAAAGCTTTTTTAGATGTGCCCTGTCTCCTGCGGAGCCCGCTATTCCCCATGGTCCTGACGGAGTCCCCAGCATCCACTAGGACGTTAGAGAAATGGTGTCCAGTTGAGATAAGATAGAGATGCGTAAGGGGGGAGAAAGGGAATGTACAGACACGCTGTGCGATCGGTAAAGGATAGGGAGAGTCAGGGTGGTAAGGAGAGGATAAAGAGAGGCAAGGGGTTAGACAGAAAATACTGTTGCAAGAGGCTACGATCCATTATCCCCTGCACGGGCTTCAGCTGTGCTATAATTGTTATTAGATGGAGTATTACCTGAGTTTTTTTTTATGGCAGTGGGTAAATATTGTAAGGGGGCGTAGGCCTTTGTGAGGGCGTGCAGAGTGGCCGCAGGGCACAATGAATAACATAGTGTAGAGTGTAGTATATATTGCTAGTGTCTGCATTATGAAGTACCAGATGAGTAACAGCAATGCACTGTAGATAAGATACCAAGGTGCTGTGGCCACAGGTAGCAGAGCCGCTTATACACACAATGGCCACAGGTAGCAGAGCCGCTTATACACTCAATACCCACAGGTAGCAGAACCGCTTATACACTCAATACCCACAGGTAGCAGCGCCGCTTATACACTCAATACCCACAGGTAGCAGAACCGCTTATACACACAATACCCACAGGTAGCAGCGCAGCTTATACACACAGCGCCCACAGGTAGCAGCGCAGCTTATACACACAGTGGCCACAGGT
Organism: Pseudophryne corroboree; assembly: GCF_028390025.1. Taxonomy (NCBI): domain Eukaryota; kingdom Metazoa; phylum Chordata; class Amphibia; order Anura; family Myobatrachidae; genus Pseudophryne; species Pseudophryne corroboree. Next base: position 275,956,730 of record NC_086445.1, read on the forward strand.
ATCAGAGCCACGTATCCACACAGTGGCCAGAGGTAGCAGGGCAGCTTATACACACAATACCCAATGGTAGCAGAGCCGCTTATACACACAGCGCCCACAGGTAGCAGAACCGCTTATACACACAATGGCCACAGGTAGCAGAGCCACTTATACACACAGTGCCCACAGGGGGCAGAGGCGCTTATACACACAGTGCCCACAGATAGCAGAGCCGCTTATACACACAATACCCACAGGTAGCAGAACCGCTAATACACACAATACCCACAGGTAGCAGAACCACTTATACACACAATACCCACAGGGGGCAGAGGCGCTTATACACACAGTGCCCACAGGTAGCAGAGCCGCTTATACACACAATACCCACAGGGGGCAGAGGCGCTTATACACACAGTGCCCACAGGTAGCAGAGGGGCTTATACACACAGTGCCCACAGGTAGCAGAGCCGCTTATACACACAATGGCCACAGGTAGCAGAGCCGCTTATACACACAATACCCACAGGTAGCAGAGGCGCTTATACACACAGTGGCCACAGGTAGCAGAGCCGCTTATACACACAATGCCCACAGGTAGCAGAGCCGCTTATACACACAATACCCACAGGTAGCAGAACCGCTTATACACACAATACCCACAGGTAGCAGAGCCGCTTATACACACATTACCCACAGGTAGCAGAACCGCTTATACACACAATACCCACAGGGGGCAGAGGCGCTTATACACACAGTGCCCACATGTAGCAGAGGGGCTTATACACACAATGGGCACAGGTAGCAGAGCCACATGTACACACATTACCCACAGGTAGCAGAACCGCTTATACACACAATACTCACAGGGGGCAGAGACGCTTATACACACAGTGCCCACAGCTAGCAGAGCCGCTTATACACACAATACCCCCAGGTAGCAGAGGCGCTTATACACAGTGCCCACAGGTAGCAGAGGTGCTTATACACACAATGGGCACAGGTAGCAGAGCCACGTGTACACACAATACCCACAGGTAGCAGAGCGGCGTATACACACAATACCCACAGGTAGCAAAGCCGCTTATACACACAGTGCCCACAGGTAGCAGAGCCGCTTATACACACAGTGTGCACAGGTAGCAGCACCACTTATACACAATGGGCACAGGGAGCAGTGTTGCTTATACACATAATGGCCACAGTATTAGTGTTTCTAATTAATCCAATGTCCATTGGTAGCAACTATACTCACAAAAGTTTGGGGGGTCTGGAAAGGGGGTGGGTTCAGTGAGGTTCCTATCCGTGCGGCTGATCAGCCCGATTCAGGGAATCACTTGTAGCGGCTGTGGATGGTGTCCGAGGTGCTACGTGTGGGTGGCGGAGGGGTGGGTGCAGGGGCACGGATGGCGTAAAGGGTGCAGAGGTGCTGTGGGTTGGGGAGGGGTAGGTGTAGAGGGGGCGCGGATGGGGAGTGTAGTTGCTGTTGGTGGGGGAGGGGTGGGTGCGGGGGACTGTGGATGAAGGAGGGGGTATGGAGGTGATGTGTGTGTGGGAGGGGCGATGTAGGGGTGTGCGTTTGGAGGTGCAGGGGGGTGAGCTTAGGTGATGGGTTTCAGAAGTGCTGTGGGTGGGGGAGGTGTGGGATGGCACGGATGGGGGATGTAGATGTTGTGGATGGGGGAGGGGTGGATGCGGGGGAGCTGTGGATGGGGGAGGGAGTCCGGAGGTGGTTCGGGTGGTGGTCCAGAGGTGTTGCGGGTGGAGGAGGGGCAGGTGTGGGAGGTCCACAGATGTGGAGGGTGTCTGTAGATAATGCGGGCGGGTAGGTGCTGTGGTTGTGGGAGTGGCGGGTGTTGCGGGTGGGGTACGTGATCTGGATGGGGTAGGTGATGTGGATGTGCGGTAGCCAGGGGAGGGGCGGGTGCAGGGATGGCACGGATGGGGGAGGGGGTCCGTGGGCGCTGCGGATGAGTGAGGGGTGGGTGCGGGGTTACGGCGGTTGTGGTGGGCCAGGTGTGCTGCTGCGGTGGTTGGGGGAGGGTGCTGGTGCAGGGATACCGCAGTTGGGGTAGGGCGGTTGGTGCAGCTGCGGTGGGTAGGAGAGGGGCAGGGGAGGGGGTGCGGCGGTGGGGAAGGGGCGGGTGTGAGGATGCTGCGGGTGGGGTGCCAGGGGTGGGGGGGGGGGCGTGAGGGGGTGTGGATGGGGTCTGTAGATGCTGCTGGTGGTGGAGGGGCAGGTGCAGGAGGCTGTGGATGAAGGAGGGGGTCTGGAGGTGCTGTGTGTGGGGAGGGGCGATGTAGGGGGAGGTGGGGTTGCAGAGGGGGAGGTTGGGTGATGGTTTGTAGAAGTGCTGGGGGTGGGGGAGGTGTCTGTAGATGATGGGGGTGGGGGAGGGGCCGGAGGTGCTGTGGGTGGGGGAGTGGTGGCTGTGGGGGTGTGGTGGTGGTCCAGAAGTGCCGCGGGCAGGGGAGAGGCGGGTGCGGGGATGGGGCGGATGGGGGAGGGGATCAGAGGGCGCTGTGGGTGGGTGAGGGGCTGGTGCGGGGTTAACGCAGTTGGGGAGGGCCGGCTGTGGTGGTGGAGGGGGCCATTTGGCGGGGTGGTGCGGTTGGGTGGGAGGTGGGTGTGAGGGTGCCACGGTTGCGGGGGCGGGTGGTGCTGCAGGAAGGGGAGGGGTGGGGGTGCGGGAGCAGGGGTCCTGTGCGTAGGGGAGGGGCGGGGTGCCATGGGTGGAGGGTTGGGAGCAGGGGTGATATGGGTGTGGGAGGGGTTGTGGGAGAAGCTGGTGTGGGAGTGCCGTGGGTGGGGGAGGGGAGGCTGCGGGTGGGAGTGTGGTGCCATGGGTGTGGGGACAGGTGCGGGGGGCAGGGACGGGTGCAGTAGTGCTGCGGTTGGGGTGTGGGAAGCGGCTGCGGGGGTTTCCGAGGGTTGGCGCGGGTGGGGAGGGGGTGCGGGAGCAGGGGTGTTGCAGATGGGGGAGAGGCGGGTGCAGGAGGGGCAGATGCGGTGGTGGTGCGGGTGGAGTGGAGGGGTGTAGCGGGGGAGAGTTGGGTATGGGGGTGGAGTGGGGGAGGGGCGGGGTGGTGCGGTTGGGGGAGGGGGCAGTTTGCCGGGGTGGTGCGGTTGGGGGTGGGTGGGTGTGAGGGTGCTATGGTTGCAGGGGCGGGTGGGTGGTGCTGCAGGTAGGGGAGGGGTGGGGGTGCGGGAGCAGGGGTGCTGTGCGTAGTGGAGGGTCGGGGCGCCATGGGTGGGGAGTTGGGAGCAGGGTTTTGGGGGGGCTGTGGGAGAAGCTGGTGTGGAAGTGCCGTGGGTAGGGGAGGGGGTGGGTTCTGGGCGTGGGGGCGTTGTGCCATGGGTGGGGGACAGGTGTGGGGGGGCAGTGGCGGGTGCAGTGGTGGTGCGGATGGGGGGTGTAAGGCGGCTGCGGGGGTTCCGAGGGATGGGGGTGTGGCGTGGGTGGGGGAGGGGGTGCAGGAGCAGGGGTGTTGCGGATGGGGGAGGGGTGGGTGCAGGAGGGGCAGATGCGGTGGTGGTGCGGGTGGAGAGGAGGATGCAGGGGTGTAGCGGGGGGAGAGGTGGGTATGGTGGTGGAGTGGGGGGGCCACGGGTGGGGGAGGGGGCGGTTTGCCGGTGTGGTGCATTTGGGGGGGTGGTGGGTTTGAGGGTGCCACGGTTGCAGGGGCGGGTGCTACAGGTAGGGGAGGGGTGGGGGTGCGGGAGCAGGGGTGCTGTGCGTAGGAGAGGGGCGGGGGTGCCATCGGTGGGGGGTTGGGAGCAGGAGTGATGTGGGTGTGGGAGGGCTGTGGGAGAAGCTGGTGTGGGAGTGCCGTGGATGGGGGAGGGGGGGTGCTGTGGGTGGGGGCGTGGTGCCATGGGTGGGGGGACAGGTGCGGAGGGGGTGCAGGGGCTGGAGCAGTGGTGGTGCAGTTGGGTGGTGGGAGGCAGCTGCTGGGGTTCCGAGGGTTGGGGCGGTGGTGCGGGTGGGGGAGGGGTGGGTGCAGGAGGGGCAGATGCGGTGGTGGTGCGGGTTGGGTGAAGAGTGCAGCGGGGGGGAGAGGTGGGTATGGGGGA